>NC_134398.1:27251968-27551968 GCF_050003625.1 Haematobia irritans
CATTAAAATACATACAATTCAGTTTATATATGTTAATATTTTTCCCATTTATATTATGGTGTTTTGAATAGGACGCCTGAAAATATGCAACGATTTTTTTTTTTTTTCATATAAAGCCGTTGTTCTTCTGTAGTGGCAAATTTACCACTTTTTTTCAAGCAATGATATTTTTGTGCCACTTCTAAATACCATCATTTTTACATTCTTGTGCCATCTTTTTTTTGTCACGTTGTGTCACTTATTAAATAAATCCCTTTATACTGTAATATTTTTTGTAGTGTTCGTTACCCAATCACGATTTTATTTCTATAGAAAAATTTGCTGTAAAACAAAAACTTTGGCAAAATGTGATAAAAATAAAATTTTGAGAAAATTTTCTATAGAAATAAAATTTTGAGAAAATTCTTTACAGAAAAAACTATGATAAAATTTGATAAAAATAAAATATTGAGAAAATTTTCTATAGAAATAAAATTTTTAAAATTTTGAAATTTTGGAAACAAAATGTTGACACAATATTCTATAGAAAAAATTTTGACAAAATTTTCTACAGAAATAAAATTTTGACAAAAATTTCTATAGAAATAAAATGTTGACAAAATTTTCAGAGAAAAAAATTTCTATAGAAATAAAATTTTGACAAATTTTTCTATAGAAATAAAATTTTGACAAATTTTTCTATAGAAATAAAATCTTGACAAAATAAAATAACATTTTGACAAAATTTTCTATAGAAATGAAATTTTGACAACATTTTCTATAGAAATAAAATTTTGACAAAATTTTCTATGGAAATAAAATTTTGAAAAAAATTTCTTAAAAATAAAACTTTGACAAAACTTTTTATAGAAACAAATTGTTGACACAATTTTCTATAGAAATAAAATTTTAACAAAACTTTCTACTTAAGTAAAATTTTGACGAAATTTTCTTGGAAATAAAATGTTGTCAAAATTTTCTATAAAATACATTTTGACACAATTTTCTATAGAAATAAGATTTTGACAAAATTTTCTATAGAAAAAAAAATTGACAAAATTTTCAATAGAAATAAAATTTTGGTAAAATTTTCTGTAGAAATAAAACTTTGGTAAAATTTTCTGTAGAAATAAAATTTTCAGAAAATTTTCTATAGTAATTAAATTTTGACAAAATTTACTAAAGAAATAAAATTTTGACAAAATTTTCTAGAGAAATAAAATTTTGACACAATTTTCTATAGAAATAAAATATTGGTAAAATTTTCTGTAGAAATAAAATTGTCAGAAAAATTTCTATAGTAACTAAAATTTTGACAAAATTTACTAATTAAATAAAATTTTGACAAAATTTTCTAGAGAAATACAATTTTGACAAAATTTTCTATAGAAATAACATTTTGACAAACTTTTCTTAGAAAAAAAATTTTGACAAAATTTTCTAAACAAATACAATTTTGACACAATTTTCTATAGAAATAAAATTTTGACAAAATTTTCTATTGAAATAAAATTTTGACAAAATTTTCTTAGAATTAAAAATTTGACAAAATGTTCTATAGAAATAAAATTTTGACAAATTTTTTTATAGAAATAAAATTTTGACAAAATTTTCTATAGAAATAAAATTTTGACAAATTTTTTTATAGAAATAAAATTTTGACAAAATTTTCTGTAGAAATAAAATGTTTCGAAAATTTTCCCTATGAATAAAATTTTGACAAAATTTTCTAGAGAAATCCAATTTTGCCACAATTTTCTATAGAAAAAAATACATTTTGACAAAATTTTCTAGAGAAATACAATTTTGTCACAATTTTCTATAGAAAAAATAACATTTTGACAAAATTTTCTATAGAAATAACATTTTGACAAAATTTTCTATTGAAATAAAATTTTGACAAAAAATTTTCTGTAGAAATAAAATTTTCAGAAAAATTTCTATAGTAATTAAATTTTGACAAAATTTACTAAGAAATAAAATTTTGACAAAATTTTCTAGAGAAATAAAATTTTGACAAAATTTTCTATCGAAATAAATTTTGACAAAATTTTCTATAGAAAAAATAACATTTTGACAAAATTTTCTATCGAAATAGCATTTTGACAAAATTTTCTTAGAAACAAAATTTTGACAAAATTTTCTAGAGAAATACAATTTTGACACAATTTTCTATAGAAATAACAGTTTGACAAAATTTTCTATTGAAACAAAATTTTGACAAATAATTTTCTGTAGAAATAAAATTTTCAGAAAAATTTCTATAGTAATTAAATTTTGACAAAATTTACTAAGAAATAAAATTTTGACAAAATTTTCTAGAGAAATAAAATTTTGACAAAATTTTCTATCGAAATAAATTTTGACAAAATTTTCTATAGAACAAAAAATTTGACAAAATTTTCTATAGAAATAAAATTTTGGTAAAATTTTCTGTAGAAATAAAATTTTGACAAAATTTCCTAGAGAAATACAATTTTGACCCAATTTTCTATTTAAATAACATTTTGACAAAATTTTCTATAGAAATAAAATTTTGGTAAAATTTTCTGTGGAAATAAAATATTCAAAAAAAATTCTATAGTAATTAAATTTTGACAAAATTTACTAAAGAAATAAAATTTTGACAAAATTTTCTAGAGAAATAAAATATCGACACAATTTTCTATAGAAATAAAATTTTGGTAAAATTTTCAGAAAAATTTCTATAGTAATTAAATTTTGACAAAATTTACTAAGAAAATAAAATGTTGACAAAATTTTCCAGAGAAATAAAGTGTTGACACAATTTTCTATAGAAATAAAATTTTGGTAAAATTTTCTGTAGAAATAAAATTTTCAGAAAAATTTCTATAGTAATTAAATTTTGACAAAATTTACTAAAGAAATAAAATTTTAACAAAATTTTCTAGAGAAATACAATTTTGACACAATTTTCTATAGAAATAACATTTTGACAAAATTTTCATAGAAAATAAAATTTTGACAAAATTTTCTAGAAAAATACAATTTTGACACAATTTTCTATAGAAATAACATTTTGACAAAATTTTGTATAGAAATAACATTTTCACAAAATTTTGTATTGAAATAAATTTTGACAAAATTTTCTTAGAATTAAAATTTTGACAACATTTTCTATAGAAATAAAATTTTGACAACATTTTCTATAGAAATAAAATTTTGACAAATTTTTTTATAGAAATAAATTTTTGACAAAATTTTCTGTAGAAATAAAATGTTGGGAAAATTTTCTCTATGAATAAAATTTTGACTAAATTTTTTATAGAAATAAAATGTTGACAAAATTTTGTATAGAAATAACATTTTTAGAAATTTTTCTATATAAATCAAATTTAGAAAAAAATTTCTATAGATATAAAATGTTGATAAAATTTTATACAGAAATAAAATTTGGATAAAATTGTCTACATAAATAAAGTTTTGATAAAATTTTCTATACAAATAAAATTTTGACAAAATTTTCTATAGAAATAAAATGTTGACCAAAATTTTGACAAAATTTTTCTATAGAAATAAAACTTTGACAAAATTTTCTATGGAAATAAAATTTTATATAGAAATAACATTTGGAGAAAATTTCCTATAGAAATAAAATTTTGACAAAATTTTCTTATAAATAAAATTTTTTTATAGAAATATAATTTTGACACAATTTTCTATATAAATAAAATTTTAACAAAACTTTCTACTTAAATAAAATTTTGACAAAATTTTCTTAGAAATAAAATTTTGACAACATTTTCTATAGAAATTAAATTTTGAATAGATTTTCTTAGCAATAACACTTTTTTATTTTTTTCTGTGGTAAGCAAAAGGGCAACGTTATAATAATTCCCTTTTAAGATTTTTTTGTAGATTTTTATACCCAATCCTGTAAAGATTGAGGATTGGTCTAGGAATTTTAATAATAATCAAAGGGTCAAATTTTTCCCATAAATGAAATCGAAACTTTTTTTCAATAAATTCTATAACATTTTATTCACATACTAACTACTTATAACACTAACTTAAAAATATCAGTCATTTGTCTTTACCGAGCTTATTTATCTATGTCTACCTACAAATACTTTCACAATTTCCGGGCCTTCTCTGTTTTCCAAAAAAATAAATAAATAAAAACATCTAATAAATATCACTGCTTATAGGCGATGCCACAAGACTTTCTGTCTCCTTAACCACTCGTATTATACGCTCATTTATAAGTTGTTTAGCATCTTCGGACCATAGGAAGTCATAGTGATTCCATTTGTCATACTCATCGCTGATGGGTTGCAATACTGCACATGGCAGGCGCTTTGCCAATTTGTGCACATCCTGAGCGTCGGCCAAGTGATCTGTTACGCCATAATAGAGGTGGACACAATTGGTAATGCTGCTGATGTCATAGGCGGGTGGTGTCGCCTGTTGGTAATGGATTTCATTGTGATGACTGCTGCCATAATCGTATTGTTGAAATTTACCCTTGACATAGACTTGAATGAAGTGTAAAATTTGTTTGATGGAGGCACCAGCCGGTTGTGCTGCACAAACATCTGACAAGACAGACTGGAAAGAGAGAGAGAGAGAGGAAGATAAATGTTAGGAAAAATAAACGAAAAAAGTATTAAAAATTTTGCACTTTTGTTTTTAGTTAAAAGCCTAACTAAGAGTTTGTTTTTATTATTTTTTATGATTTACTAAAAAAGTTTCTTGGCAAAAATTCAAAACACCGTAGTAGCTGTTGGCGATTACCTTAAGTAAGGAAGAACGATAAGAAAGAATGGAATAAGATGCTCTGCTAGACAGTTGTTTTATGCCCTACCCCTATTGAAAGGTATGGTTTTTAGCTAAATATTTTATTTTGACCAAATTTGCTAAAGAAATAAATTTTTGACAAAATTTTCTATAGATATAAAATGTTAACAAAATTTTCTATAAAGGGTGATACAGTCAAAATTTGGTCAATATAAACTTGACGTATTTTTTTCAATTTTGCATTTAAAAAACCTGTACACTCCTCATTCTGAAGGTGTGTGTGTGTAGAATGTTGCTCCTATTTTGATTTTGGAATTCACTCTTCAGTTGTCAAAATGCCGTCCAAGCAAGAAGAGCAGCGTATCAAAATTTTGCTCGTGCATCGCGAAAATCCGAGCTACTCGCACGCAAAGCTGGCAAAATCGCTAAAAGTTGCCAAATCAACCGTTACAAATGTAATTAAAGTGTTTGGGGAACGTTTGTCGACAGCCAGGAAGTCTGGATCGGGGGGAAATCGAAAACCGGAAGCCGCTGAGACGACAAAGAGAGTTGCCGGTAGTTTCAAGCGAAACACTAACCTCTCTCTCCGAGATGCCGCAAATAAGCTGGGTGTATCGTCTACAACCGTGCATCGAGCCAAAAAACGAGCCGAACTATCGACTTACAAGAAGGTAGTGACTCCAAATCGCGATGATAAACAAAATACGACGGCCAAAGCGCGATCCCGGAGGCTGTACACGACGATGCTGACGAAGTTTGACTGCGTGGTAATGGACGAAGAAACCTACGTTAAAGCCGACTACAAGCAGCTTCCGGGACAGGAGTTTTATACGGCAAAAGGAAGGGGAAAGGTAGCAGATATTTTCAAGCACATAAAACTGTCAAAGTTCGCAAAGAAATATCTGGTTTGGCAAGCCATCTGTACCTGTGGCTTGAAAAGCAGCATTTTCATAGCTTTCGGGACTGTCAACCAAGAAATTTACGTGAAAGAGTGTTTGAATAAACGTCTGCTGCCTTTCCTGAAGAAACACGGTTGTTTCGTACTGTTTTGGCCGGATTTGGCATCTTGCCATTACGGTAAAAAGGCCATGGAGTGGTACGCCGCCAACAACGTGCAGGTGGTTCCCAAGGACAAGAACCCTCCCAACACGCCAGAGCTTCGCCCAATTGAGAAATACTGGGCTATTGTCAAGGGGAACCTAAAGAAGACAAAAAACTGCTAAGGACGAGCAGCAGTTCAAGGCAAACTGGCTTTCTGCGACGAAGAATGTGGACAAGGTGGCTGTACAAAATCTGATGGCAGGTGTCAAGCGTGAGGCCCGGCAATTCGGATTTGGAAAAGCGAAAGCCTAACTGAATATTTTTCCTGAATTTTATACTAATTGAACTTGAAAAAGAAATTTAATTTGATTTTTTAATAAACGATTTCACCGATTTACACGCGTTTTCCCTTGACCAAATTTTGACCGTATCACCCTTTAGAAATAAATTTTTGACAAAAGTTTCTATAGATATAAAATGTTAGCAAAATTTTCTATAGAAATAAATTTTTGACAAAATTTTCTATAGAAATACATTTTTGACACAATTTTCTATAGAAATAAAATTTTGAGAAAAATTTCTATAGAAATTAAATTTTGACAAAATTTACTAAAGAAATAAATTTTTGACAAAAATAAAATGTTGACAAGAAATAAAATTTTGACAAAATTTTCCAGAGAAATAAAATTTTAACAAAATTTTCCAGAGAAATATAATTTTAACAAAAATTTACTATAGAAATACAATTTTGACACAATTTTCTATAGAAATAACATTTTGACAAAATTTTCTATAGAAATAAAATGTTGACAAAATTTTCTTAGAAATAAAATTTTGACAAAATTTTCTATAGAAAAATAATTTTGACAAAATTTTTATAGAAAAGAAATTTTTAGCAAAATGTTTTATAGAAATAAATTTTTTAACACAATTTTCTATAGAAATAAAATGTTGACAAAACTTTCTATTTAATACAATTTTGAAAAAAATTTTCTTAGAAATAAAAATTTGACAAAATTTTCTTAGAATTAAAATTTTGACAAAATTTTCTTAAAAAAAAAAATTACAAAATTTTCAACAGATATAAAATTTTGGCAAAATTTTCTTAAGAAATAAAATTTTGACAAGATTTGTATAAAACTAAAATTTTGAGAATTTTTTCTATAGAAATTTTAAAATTTTGATCAAATTTTGTATACAAATAAAAACAATTTGGTACCAAAGAAAATGTTCTATAGAAATAAATTTTTTAACACAATTTTCTATAGAAATAAAAATTTTAAAAAAATTTTCTATAAAAACGAAATTTTGGCAAAATTGTCTATAGAAATGAAATTTTGACAAAAATTTCTATAGAAATAAAATATTGCCAAAAATTTTCTATAGAAACAAAATTTTGACCAAAATTTTCTATATAAATAAAATTTTGCTAAAATTTTCTATAGAAATAAAATTTTGACAAAGTTTTCTATAAAAATAAAATTTTGACAAATTTTTCTTTGCGATAAAATATTGACAATTTTTTGTATACAAATAAAATTTTGACAAAATTTTCTATACAAATAAAATTTTGACAAAACTTCATACAAATAAAATTTTTACAAATTTTTCTTAGCAATAAAATTTTGACAAAAATTTCTATAGAAATAAAATATTGCCAAAAATTTTCTATAGAAATAAAATTTTGACCAAAATTTTCTATATAAATAAAATTTTGCTAAAATTTTCTATAGAAATAAAATTTTGACAAAGTTTTCTATAAAAATAAAATTTTGACAAATTTTTCTTTGCGATAAAATATTGACAATTTTTTGTATACAAATAAAATTTTGACAAAATTTTCTATACAAATAAAATTTTGACAAAACTTCATACAAATAAAACTTTTACAAATTTTTCTTAGCAATAAAATTTTGACAAAAATTTCTATAGAAATAAAATATTGCCAAAAATTTTCTATAGAAATAAAATTTTGACCAAAATTTTCTATATAAATAAAATTTTGCTAAAATTTTCTATAGAAATAAAATTTTGACAAAGTTTTCTATAAAAATAAAATTTTGACAAATTTTTCTTTGCGATAAAATATTGACAATTTTTTGTATACAAATAAAATTTTGACAAAATTTTCTATACAAATAAAATTTTGACAAAACTTCATACAAATAAAATTTTTACAAATTTTTCTTAGCAATAAAATTTTGACAAAACTTTCTATAAAAAAAAAAAATTTGACAAATTTTTCTATAGAAATTAAATTTTTACAAAATTTTGTATAGAAATAAAATTTTGACAAAATTTGTTTTGGGAAATAAAATTTTGACAAAATTTCCTATAGAAATAAAATTTTGGCAACATTTTGTATAGAAATAAAATTTTTACAAAATTTTCTTAGAAATAAAATTTTGCCAAATTTTTCTTAGAAATAAAATTTTTACAAAATTTTATTAGAAATAAAATTTTGACAAAATTTTCTATAGAAATAAAATTTTGGTAAAATTTCCATTAGTAATAAAATGTTGACAAGATTTCTATAAAACTAAAATTTTGAGAAATTTTTCTATAGAAATTTTAAAATTTTGATCAAATTTTGTATACAAATAAAAACAATTTGGTAAAAAAATTTTTTCTATAGAAATAAATTTAACACAATTTTCTATAGAAATAAAGTTTTTAACAAAATTTTCTATAAAAACGAAATTTTTGCAAAATTGTCTACAGAAATGAAATTTTGACAAAAATTTCTATAGAAATAAAATATTGACAAAAATTTTCAATTGAAATAAAATTTTGACCAAAATTTTCTATATAAATAAAATTTTGCCAAAATTTTCTATAGAAATAAAATTTTGACACAAATTTTTATAAACATAAAATTTTTACACAATCTTCTATAAAAATAAAATTTTGACAAAATTTTCTATAGAAATAAAATTTTGACAAATTTTTCTTAGCGATAAAATATTGACAAAATTTTCTATACAAATAAAATTTTTACAAATTTTTCTTAGCAATAAAATTTTGACAAAACTTTCTATACAAATAAATTTTGACAAAATTTTCTATAGAAATTAAATTTTTACAAAATTTTGTAGAGAAATATAATTTTGACAAAATTTGTTTTGGGAAATAAAATGTTGACAAAATTTCCTATAGAAATAAAATTTTGACAAAATTTTCTATAGAAATTAAATTTTTACAAATTTGTTTTGGGAAATAAAATTTTGACAACATTTTCTATAGAAATTAAATTTGACAAAAAGTTCTCTGGAAATAAAATTTTCACAAAAATTTCTGTAGAAATAAACTTTTGACAAAATTTTCTATAGAAATAAATTTTGACAAAAATTTCTATAGAAATGAAATTTTGACAAAATTTCCTATGGAAATAAAATTTTGACAAACTTTTCCATAGAAATAAAATATTGACAAAAATTTTATATAGAAATAAAATTTTGACCAAAATTTTCTATAGAAATAAAATTTCGGCAAAATGTTCTATAGAAATAAAATTTTGACACAAATTTTTATAAACATAAAATGTTTACACAATCTTCTATAAAAATAAAATTTTGAAAAAATTGTCTATAGAAATAAAATTTTTACAAAATTTTCTACAGAAAAAAAATTTTAGCAAAATGTTCTATAGAAATAAATTTTTTTAACACAATTTTCCATAGAAATAAATTTTTGACAAAATTTTCTATAGAAATAAAATTTGGGCAAAATTTTCTATAGAAATAAAATTTTGACATTGTTTTTTTTTTTATATTGTTCCCCTAAAATACCTACCGGACTTCACCCACTCACCTGTTTGATATTACTCATACCCGGGCCACCAAAGAAAGCAAATGCTTCACGACACACATTCTGCAAATACGATCCTTCACCACACACCCAATTGCAGAGTGTACGATAGAATGGCCAATAATGTGAACGTAAGACACCATTATGACCCAAAAAATTCACTGCCATTTCGCCCAAATTCAAAGCGAAATTACTGGCCCATTGAACCAAAGGCAATTTCATATTCTCCATATAGGCAACAGGGGCCAAGAGATGCGATGATCTTACTTTATCTCTATATTCCGGTCGAGAGGCTAACAATACCAATAGGCATGTGGTACCCTGTGAATAGCCAACATAATGGACGGCTGTATTATTTGTCTTCACAAGCATATAATCGAATATGGCAGCCAAATCATAATAACCAATTTCATGAAAAGAAAAATTCCAAAAATCATCTGTCCATGTATCATAGTGGGTGTGATGTTGTGAATAGGAATTCCCACGTTGATTGCCCAGCCAAACATCAAAGCCGGCATCGGCCAATTGATAAGCCAAAGCAATTTCACGATCTGGCAATACCCAACCTTCGGAGCTTAGACCAAAACCATGTTGTAATAGAATAACCGGTTTAGGGCGATGCTGAGTAAAGGCGGTGTGGTGAATTTGTTGAGATGGTGTATAGGTGGGTAAATTGTGTGCAGTGTGTGTGTTGGCCGTAGGTGAATGGGGAATACGATGAACCGTTAGTATATAACCATCATCAGTTTTAATGCGATGCCTTTCCAAAGGATATTCACGTTCTAGAATATAATGCTCCTGGAAAGGAAACAAAAGAAAAAGAATTTATTTTTATTTTAATTTATTTCGTTATTGTTGCTTTCTTCTTAAATCTATTTGACAAACATTCACAGAAAAAAATTTCACCAAAATATTTCCAATTAAAATTTATAATTGAATTTTCAAAAATATTAAATTGAAAATTTAATTGATTCAACAACATTTTTTAATTAAAACAAAAATTATGAGTATCAATTAATCAATTCAATTGGATCATTTAATTTTTTAAATTCGGTGATTGATACACACAACAAAATCATTTTGGATTCAATTACTTATTGATCCAATTGATTTTTGATAGTCACCAAGGTTAGGTTAGGTTAGGTGGCAGCCCGATGTATCAGGCTCACTTAGACTATTCAGTCCATTGTGATACCACATTGGTGAACTTCTCTCTTATCACTGAGTGCTGCCCGATTCCATGTTAAGCTCAATGACAAGGGACCTCCTTTTTATAGCCGAGTCCGAACGGCGTTCCACATTACAGTGAAACCACTTAGAGAAACTTTGAAACCCTCAGAAATGTCACCAGCATTACTGAGGTGGGATAATCCACCG
Organism: Haematobia irritans; assembly: GCF_050003625.1. Classification (NCBI taxonomy): domain Eukaryota; kingdom Metazoa; phylum Arthropoda; class Insecta; order Diptera; family Muscidae; genus Haematobia; species Haematobia irritans. The sequence continues at coordinate 27,262,931 of NC_134398.1, forward strand.
CTGAAAAACTTTTTGGTGTTCGGTCGAAGCAGGAATCGAATCCACGACCTTGTGTATGCAAGGCGGGCATGCTAACCATTGCACCACGGTGGCTCCCAGTAGTCACCAAAGTCAATATGAAAAATTAATTGATCCAATTAAAAAAATAATTGATCATTTTTAATTGAATATTTTTGAAAATTCAATTAAAATTTAAAATTTTAATATTTTGGTGAACATTTTTTCTGTGTACAATCATTCCTGTAATTGAAGACATTTAAATTAAAAATTAGTTGGATCAATTAATTTCGTAATTGAATCCAAAATTATTATTATTTTTTTTTTTTCAAAAATTCGAATTTTTTTTAGATAATTATTTAATTTTTTTTTTAAATTATTTCTACCATTTTAGTAATTTTTACATACAAAATAAGTTAAAATTACCCATAAAAAATATGAAAATAGTGAGTTATAAAAAAATTACTTAAAAGAACTTCCTGTGTAGTTAAAATAAAGAACATCTTTGGGAGGACATTTTTGGAAGTACTTTTAATGTTGTGGCTTTAGAACAACTTCCAAATTTGTTTTTGCTGGAATGTTTAACGTGATTATATTCCTTCTCTCCGGGCACTTTTTTGTTGGTTAAGCTAATTCTGTAGATTTAATTTTTTATTTAACGTTTTTATTTTATATATTTTTTTCTTCTTTAAAATTAACACTCACCGTTTGTAAAGCATTTATTATTGTTATTAAACTATTTAGTAATAAAAAATATTGCCAATATTTTTGTAACATTTTTATGTTGTGTTTTTTTTGTTTATTTTTTTTTTTGTCTTAAACTTAAATGTTTTTTTAATTATTGAAGTTTATGTTGTTTTTTTATTTTATTTTATAAATTAATGAACTTTTTGAACACCAAATTCTTATTTTGTTCGTTGTTTGCTTTTAATATTTGCGTTCTCACTTCATTGCCTTGCCACGGTCTAATTGCAAGTGCTCAACGTTCCATATTCTCCACGGAAGTAAACTAACCCGTTTTGTATAAAATTCTAATCTTTTGCCTTTGAAGTGCGTTAGCTGACCATACTGACGATTATACTACGCGAATTGATTTGCGAATCTTATCGCAAATCATTTGATGGTCTAGTAGTTTTTTTTTTTGTTTAAGTTCATTGTATTTATTTCCCCAATAACTTTCTTTTATTTTAAAAATATTGACGTTTTAATAAAAATCCTACATACTACAAAGAAAACAGCGATATTTTCGATTTATTTAAATGGTTAGTACAATTTTTTTTGGAATTTATAAAATGTGCCAAATGTGGAAAAATTTTCTATAGAAATAAAATTCTGGAAAAATTTTCTATAGAAATAAAATTCTGACAAAATTTTCTATAGAAATAAAATTTTGACAAAATTTTCTATAGAAATAAAATTTTGAAAAAAAAATTTCATAGATATAAAATTTTGACAAAATTTTCTATAGAAATAAAATTTTAACACAATTTTCTATAGAAATAAATTTTTGGCAAAGTTTTCCTTAGAAATAAAATTTAGACAAAATTTTTTATAGAAATAAATTATGACAAAATTTTCTATAGAAATAAAATTTTGGCAAAATTTTTTATAGAAATAAAATTTTGACAAAAATTCCATAGTATATAAAATTTTGAAAAAATTTTCTGTAGAAATAAAAATTTAACATAATTTTCTATAGAAATAAATTTTTGACATTTTTTTTTATAGAAATAAAATTCTAACAAATCTTCTATAGAAATAAAATTTTGACAAAATTTTCTATAGAAATAAAATTTTAACAAATCTTCTATAGAAATAAAATTTTGACAAAATTTTCGATAAAAAGAAAATTTTGACAAAATTTTCTATAGAAATAAAATTTTTTTATAGAAATAAAATAAACATTTGATGTTCTATAGAAATAAAATCTTGACAAAACTTTCTATAGAAATAAAATTTTAACAAATGTTCTATAGAAATAAAATTTTTACAACATTTTCTATAGGAAAAAAATGTTGACAAATTTTCTCTAGGAAAAAAATTTTGACAACATTTTCTATAGGAAACAAATTTTGACAAATTTTCTCTAAGAAAAAAAATTTGGACTAAATTTTCTATAGACATAGATAAAATGTTGCCAAAATTTCCTATAGAAATAAAATTCTGACAAAATTTTCTATAGAAATAAAACTTTGAAAAAATATTCTATGGAAAGAAAATTTAGATTTAGATTTATGTTTATTGATATATATTATTTACAATTTGGTTAAACGCTATATGTACAATTCAAAGAGTTTAAGGTTTCTTATACTTTTTCTACTTAGATATAGCACTGGAATTAATAAATTAACTTTGTGAGATTAATATTTTAATTGAAGGGAAAAATTTACAAAAACCTATACAAATTTTGTTAGTTAAAAATCTTATAAACTAGACTCATATCTTAGGAGACCAGCTCGGAGATATGAAAAAAATTTCCATAGATATAAAATTTTAACAAAATCTTCTATAGAAATACATTTTTGGCAAAAATTTTTATCGAAATAAAAGAAACATTTAATGTTCTATAGAAATAAAATTTTGACAACATTTTCTATGGGAAAAAAATTTTGACAAATTTTCTATAGAAATAAAATTTTAACAAATCTTCTATAGAAATAGATTTTGACAAAATTTTCGATAAAAAGAAATTTCTGACAAAAATTTCTATAGAAAGAAAATTTTGACACAATTTTCTATAGAAATAAAATTTTGAAAAAAAAAATGTTCATATGTTACATATAAAATTTTGACAACATTTTCTATAGAAATAAAATTTTAACACAATTTTCTATAGAAATAAATTTTTGAAAAAAAAATTTATAGAAATAAAATCAACATTTGATGTTTTATAGAAATAAAATTTTGACAAAATTTTCTATAGAAATAAATTTTTGGCAAAATTTTTATCGAAATAAAATAAACAATTGATGTTCTATAGAAATAAAATGTTGACAACATTTTCTATGGGAAAAAATTTTTGACAAATTTTCTATAGAAATAAAATTTTGACAAAATTTTTTATAGAAATAAAATTTTGACAAATTTTCGATAGAAAGAAAATTTTGACAACATTTTCGATAGAAAGAAAATTCTGACAAATTTTCTATAGAAAGAAAATTTTGACTAAATTTTCTATAGAAATAAAATTTTAACCAAATTTGCTATAGAAATAAAATTCTGACAAAATTTTCTATAGAAATAAAATTTTGACAAAAATTTTCTACACAGATAAAATAAAATTTTGAAAAAAAAAATTCCACAGATATAAAATTTTGACAAAATTTTCTATAGAAATAAAATTTTGAAAAAAAATGTTCATATATTAGATATAAAATTTTGACAACATTTTCTATAAAAATGCAATTTTAACACAATTTTCTATAGAAATAAATTTTTGAAAAATTTTTTTATAAAAATAAAATCAACATTTGATGTTCTATAGAAATACAATTTTGACACAATTTTCTATAGAAATAAAATTTTGACAAAATTTTCAATAGAAATAAATTTTTGGCAAAATTTTTATCGAAATAAAATAAACATTTGATGTTCTATAGAAATAAAACTTTGACAAAATTTTCTGTGGGAAAAAAATTTTGACAAATTTTCTATAGAAATAAAATTTTGACAAAAATTTTTATAGAAATAAAATTTTGACAAATTTTCGATAGAAAGAAAATTTTGACAAAATTTTCGATAGAAAGAAAATTCTGACAAATTTTCTATAGAAAGAAAATTTTGACTAAATTTTCTATAGAAATAAAATTTTAACCAAATTTCTATAGAAATAAAATTCTGACAAAATTTTCTATAGAAATAAAATTTTGACAAAAATTTTCTACACAGATAAAATAAAATTTTGAAAAAAAAATTCCACAGATATAAAATTTTGACAAAATTTTCTATAGAAATAAAATTTTAACACAATTTTCTATAGAAATAAATTTTTTACAAAATTTTTTATAGAAGTAATATAAACATTTTATGTTCTATAGAAATAAAATTTTGACAACATTTTCTATAGGAAAACAAGTAAGGAAAGTCTAAAGTCGGGCGGGGCCGACTATATTATACCCTGCACCACTTTGTAGATCTAAATTTTCGATACCATATCACATCCGTCAAATGTGTTGGGGCTATATATAAAGGTTTGTCCCAAATACATACATTTAAATATCACTCGATTTGGACAGAATTTGATAGACTTCTAAAAAATCTATAGACTCAAAATTTAAGTTGGATAATGCAATAGGGTGGAACCCAATTTTAGTAAAAAAAAATATGGGAAACATTTAAATCTGAAGCAATTTTAAGGAAACTTCGCAAAAGTTTATTTATGATTTATCGCTCGATATATATGTATTAGAAGTTTAGGAAAATTAGAGTCATTTTTACAACTTTTCGACCAAGCAGTGGCGATTTTACAAGGAAAATGTTGGTCGAAATCAGAAAAACATATATATGGGAACTAAATCTAAATCTGAACCGATGTCAACCAAATTTGGCACGCATAGCTATAATGCTAATTCTACTCCTTGTGCAAAATTTCAACTAAATCGGAGTTAAAAATTGGCCTCTGTGGTCATATGAGTGTAAATCGGGCGAAAGCTATATATGGGAGCTATATCTAAATCTGAACCGATTTCAACCAAATTTGGCACGCATAGCTACAATTCTAATTCTACTCCCTGTGCAAAATTTCAACTAAATCGGAGCAAAAAATTGGCCTCTGTGGGCAAAGGAGTGTAAATCGGGCGAAAGCTATATATGGGAGCTATATCTAAATCTGAACCGATTTGGCTGATATTTTGCAAGTTTTTCGAGAGTCATAAAATATTCGGATGTACAGAATTTGAGGAAGATCGGTTGATATACACGCCAATTATGACCAGATCGGTGAAAAATATATATGGCAGCTATATCTAAATCTGAACCGATTTTTTCCAAAATCAATAGGGATCGTCTTTGAGCCGAAACAGGACCCTATACCAAATTTTAGGACAATCGGACTAAAACTGCGAGCTGTACTTTGCACACAAAAATACATCAACAGACAGACAGACGGACAGACATACATACAGACAGACAGACAGACAGACGGACATCGCTAACTTGATTCAGAATTTAATTCTAAGACGATCGTATACTAAACGATGGGTCTCAGACTTTTCCTTCTTGGCGTTACATACAAATGCACAAACTTATTATACCCTGTACCACAGTAGTGGTGAAGGGTATAAAAAGTTTGACAAATTTTCTCTAGAAAAAAAAATTTTGACAAAATTTTCTATAGAAATAAAATTTTGACAAATTTTCGATAGAAAGAAAATATTGACTAAATTTTCTATAGAAATAAAATTTTGAAAAACATTTCCATTGATATAAAATTTTGGCAAAATTTTCTATGGAAATAAAATTTTAACACAATTTTTTATAGAAATACATTTTTGAAATTTTTTTTTATAGAAATAAAATAATTATTTGATGTTCTATAGAAATAAAATTTAAAAACATTTATAGGAAAAACATGTTGATAAATTTTCTATAGAAATAAAATTTTGACAAAATTTTTTATAGAAATAAAATTTTAACAAATCTTCTATAGAAATAACATTTTGACAAAATTTTCTAGAGAAATAAATTTTTGACAAAATTTTTTACAGAAATAAAATTTTGATCAAATGTTCTATAGAAATAAAATTTTGACTACATTTTCTATAGGAAAAAAATTTTGACTAATTTTCTCTAGGAAAAAAATTTTGACAAAATTTTCTATAGAAATAGATACAATTTTAACAAAATTTTCTATGGAAATAAAATTTGGCAAATTTTTAGTAGAAATAAAATTTTAACAAAATTTTGTATAGAAATAAAATATTAACAAAATGTTCTATAGAAATAAAATTTTGAAAAAAATTCTACAGAAATAAAATTTTGACAAAAATGTCTATAGAAATAAAATTATGACAAAAGTTTCTATAGAAATAAAATTTTGACAAAATTTCTATATAAACAACATTTTGTATTGAAATAAAATTTTGACAAAATTTTGTATAACAATAAAATTTGGATAAAATTTCCTATATAAATAAAATTTTGACAAAATTGTCTATAGAAACAAAATGTTGACAAAATTGTCTATAAAAACAAAATTTTGGCAAAAGTTTCTATAGAAATAAAATTTTAACAACATTTTTTATAGAAATAAAGTTGTGACCAAATTTCCTATATAAATAAAATTTAAAAAAAACTTCTACAGAAATATAATTTTTTACGAAACTTGCTATAGAAATAAAATTTTATTGAACATTTTCTATAGAAATAAAATCTTGAAAAAAATTTCTGCAGAAATAAAATGTTGACAAAATTTCCTATAGAAATCAAATTGTGACAAAATTTTCTACAGAAATAAAATTCTGACAAAAATTTCTATAAAAATAAAATTTTAACAAAATCTATAGAAAAAAAATTGTGACAAAATTTTCTATAGAAAAAAATTTTAAAAAATTTCTATAGAGATAAAATTGTGATAAAATTTCCAATAGAAATAAAATTTTGACAAAATTTTCTATAGAAATAAAATTGGGACAAAATTTTCCATAGAAATAAAATTAAGACAAAATTTTTTATAGAAATAAAATTGCGACTGCTTTAAAACCATTGTGTTGACTAAACTACAATAGTAGCTTAACCAACAGAGGAAAATAATGTTTGTCAAATTTATTTGGGCAAAGCCCTATAGACTGCAAGATGGTTGGATGGACGCATGTTTCGGAATTACCACATTCCTCATCAGCATCCTCTACTTGCAGCAAAACTATGAACCAATTATCAGAATAAATTCAGGCAGTTCACTAAACCCATGGTGAACCACACTTGAACCTTTCGAAAAAAGGTTTATAATAACCAGCTTATGCCGAAATAAATTCATACAAACATTTCTCTTTTCCTTTGCCACCATCAAATCATCGATTTGAGTGCAGTTGGCTGGGTTTATTTTGATCGTGCTTCCTCTTACTTCATTCGTGTTTTGTTTTTTACTATGGGTTTGTACTTCAATCATATTTGTTGTTTTGATCTCAGCTTTAAAACCATTGTGTTGACTAAACTACAAGAGTAATTTAACCATCAGAGGAAAAGAAATAAAATTTTGACAAAATTCAAAGTCTTTTGCTATATTAATTTTCGTGTTATTTCATACGATCCATTGTTAGTTTATTCTCCCTTTTTAGTTTTTAATACTTTTTAACTAACCACAATAATTTCATTTAAAACTTCAAAACAACATATATATTTTTTTTTACTTTGGCAAATTGTGGTAAAATTTCCTTCAAATTTTGGTAGTTTATTATTGGCACGAGTGGCAACCTTGGCTCCAATCCCAGTTTCGATCAAACACCAAAAGGTTTTTCAGCGGTGGATTTCTGAGAGGGTGGATTCCCCCTCTCAGTAATGCTGGTGACATTTTTGAGTGTTTCAAAGCTACTCTAAGAGGTTAGCTAAACATAGAATCGGGCACCCAGCACTCAGTGATAAGAGAGATGTTCACCACTATGGTATCGCAATGGACGGAATTGTCTATGTGACAATTATCGGACTGCCACTATACCTAACATAACCTAACCTTGGGCGAATTTTTGTAGTCGTTGATATCTCTGTGCCACTTTTTTATTGTGAACGTTAAACTTTTGTCATGTTTGTGCCACTTCCACAGCCTGATAGTATTCAAAGACAATTTTCTAAAGACTGTAAATCAAATTAAGAACCAAAATTTTGTTTAAATTTTTATTCAGTTAATTTTAAATTAATATTAAACAAAATTTCATAAAATCTTTGAATAAGAATAACTTAAATTTATCATTTCCCAATAGACCAAAATATAGTTTAAATCGAACATGAAATTAAGCGTCGTTAAATTAGGGTTAAATTAATGTGCCACCGTTTATGTCACTTTTTATGCCAAATTATAGAAATTCCCAATGGCAACGCTGCTTCTGAACCCATACCATATGATTAATAAGAACATCTTATGAAATGAGATATGAGATGTGAGAGCAGTATTGATACACTCAAAGTTATCACTGTGTCTGTGAGATAACCAACTGAGTATAGAGAGCGATTCTAGGAACATTTAAAGAAGGTATAGTTATCCCTATACCTTAACAGCGCTGGTGTTGGATGCATTAAACACAAATGGACATTTGGTTCACTCAAAGAGAAATCTTTGGAGAGTGAGTATTGTCGTACTAATCAATCAATTTGCATTAAAAATGCAATGTTTGCAATGCAGAATTATATATTCTTTCTATGAAATTGATCTTTATTTCCAAAATAAAAAAATAATTTAAATATTTCTATTGTAGAATAAACAAGTAAATATGGCCGAGAAATCGGCCAGGCCGAATCCTATGTATCCTCCACCATAGATTGCGTACAAAGTTCAACTAAAGACTGTTATCCATAATCGAATTACATGGGAGTTATCACAACCCCTTACATGATTGTTAGGGACATATACTAACATTACATACCAAATCTCAACCGCATCGGATTAAATTGGCTCCCCCAAGAGGCTCCATAAGGCAAATCTGGGGATCGGTTATACCTAAAAGTGGGACGATATGGCCCATTTGCATTACCAACAGATCTACATCAAAAACAACTACTTGTATCATGTTTCAAGTCTATAGCTTGTTTAATTCGAAAGTCAGTGTAATTTCAATAGACGGGCGTACATCGCTAGATCGACTCAGAATTTCACCATGATCTAAAACATATTTATATACAGTGAAACCTCTCAAACTTGGACTCTCTGAAAACCGGACAACTCCCAAAATTAGACAGTTGTCTGGGGACGTTTGTTATTTTAACCTCTCATAATTGGGGACAAAATATACAATGTCCGTATTAAATAAAAACAAGTATATATGGCCGTAAGTTCGGCCAGGCCGAATCTTATGTACCCTCCACCATGGATTGCGCAGAAACTTCTACGAAAGACTGTCATCCACAATCGAATTACTTGGGTTTAGGGATCTATAGTAGAAACCAATAATCGATTTTTCGACTTTTCGATTATTGACTTTTAATCAAAAATTGATTTTCGATTATATTTACCAATCAAAATTCGAATATTCGATTTTTCATAATCGAATTTCATAGAAATAATGACTATACAAAATAATCAATTTTATGAAATCTATTTGTCTTTTTTCGAGTGTTATCAACAATAGTTGCTATGAAATGACAAAAATTAGTGTTCTGGTCAAACGTGTTAATTTTTTAATTTGTTTATTATATTTTTAAAAGGTTCAATATAAAATTTTTAACATGTACAAATCATTTATCATTATTTCCCAAAATAATGAAGTGTCGCCCCAAATTTGTGGCCATGTTTCATTCCTGGGGCCTGGGGGTATAAATTGAAGGATATTCAAATCACAAAGGATTCATTTCCAACACTTTCATATTTTATTTAATCAAATCAGAATTTTTATTCTTATTGGTAATAGAATTCCTTACATATAGACACATTTCAATTCAATTTAAACCAATGAATAAAACATTAAAATCGATTTGTGAAAGTCAAAATTAAAAAAATAGTTGAAAATCCAAAATCTATATTTGATCGTCAAAATTAAAAATTAGTCGAAAATCTAAAATCGATTTTGCGATTATTTTTAGGTTGATAATCGATTTCGATTTTTTTAGATTTTCATGCCAATATTCGAATAATCGATTAATCGATTTTCGATTTATAGATCCCTACTTGGGTTGTGGTATCTTAAATCGTTTTCTAAATTTTGAGTTAGTCCATACGTGGTATATATTAGACAAAAAAGGTATGTGTAGGTAAGTCTACAAATAATTACGAATCGATATGAACTTTCGCACGGTACGTAGAGAGCCAGAATTGAAATATGGGGGTCGCTTATATGGGGGCTATATACAATTATGAACTTGATATGGACCAATTTTTGTGTGATTGGGGATCGATTTATCTGAGGGCTATATATAACTATAGACCGATATGGACCTAGTTAGGCATGGTTGTTAACGGCCATATACTAGCACAATGTACCAAATTTCAACTGACTCGGATGAAATTTGCTCCTCCAAGAGGCTCCAAAACCAAATCTCCGGATCGGTTTATATGGGGGCTATATATGATTATGAACTGATATGGACCACTTTTGGCATGGCTGTTAAATATCATACACTACCACCACGTACTAAATTTCAACCAGATCGGATGAATTTTGCTTCTCCAAAAAGCACCGGTGGTCAAATCGGGGGATCGGTTTATATATTACGGACTGATATGAACCAATTCCTGCATGGTTGTTGGATACCATATGCTAACATCACGTACCAAATTTCAACCGAATCGGATGAATTTTGCTCTTCCAAGGGGCTCCGGAGGTCAAATCTGGGGATCGGTTTTTATGGGGGCTATATATAATTATGGACCGATTTCGACCAATTTTTGCATGGGTGTTTGATGCCATATATTAACACCTCGTACCAAATATCAACTGAATCAGATGAATTTTGTTCTTCCAATAGGCTCCGGGGGTCAAATCTGTACTAAATTTCAGCCGGATCGGATGAAATTTGCTTCTCTTAGAGGCTCCGCAAGCCAAATCGGGGGATCGGTTTATATGGGGGCTATATATAATTATATACCGATGTGTACCAATTTTTGCACAGTTGTTAGAGGCTATATACTAACACCATGTACCAAATTTCAGCAGGATCGGATGAAATTTTCTTCTCTTAGAGGCTCTGCAAGCCAAATCTGGGGATCGGTTTATATGGGGGCTATATATAATTATGGACCGATGTGGACCAATTTTTGCATGGTTGTTAAAGACCAGATACTAACACCATGTACCAAATTTCAGCCGGATCGGATAAAATTTGTTTCTCTTAGAGGCTCCGCAAGCCAAATCGGGGGATCGGTTTATATGGGGGCTACATATAATTATGGACCGATGTGTACCAATTTTTGCACAGTTGTTAGAGACCATATACAAACACCATGTACAAAATTTCAGCTAGATCGGATGAAATTTGCTTCTCTTAGAGGGTCTGCAAGCCAAATTTGGGGATCCGTTTATATGGGGGCTATACGTAAAAGTGGACCGATATGGCCCATTTGCAATACCATCCGACCTACATCAATAACAACTACTTGTGCCAAGTTTCAAGCTGATAGCTTCTTTCGTTCGGAAGTTAGCGTGATTTCAACAGACGGACGGACGGACATGCTCAGATCGACACAGAATTTCACCACGACCCAGAATATATATACTTTATGGGGTCTTAGAGCAATATTTCGATGTGTTACAAACGGAATGACAAAGTTAATATAGCCCCCCATCCTATGGTGGAGGGTATAAAAAACGTTTCCTCCGCCAAACAAAAGGAGTATGTCACAGTGGTTATTTCTGATGATAAAATCAAAACAAGCTTTTGAAGAATAAAATAAAATGCTATCTTCATTATATTTATTTATTTATCGATTACTTACATTTACAATAAAATTGTAAATATAATTGTGAGCTTTGACTGCTAGGGTCTTAAGCCTGAAATGCTCTCTTCCTTATAGTATTAACTGGTAAATAAAAATTCGGAGGACATTGTTTGGCTTTGATTTACACAGTCTATTTCAATCCTTTTATTTTTCGAATTTACCGGAAAAATAAGTTGAGTTTATAGTTTCAGTCTGCAAATAAAATGTTTTGCAAAATAAATCAGTCATTTTATCATTTGCGATCCGGAAAAGATGTTCTTCTCACGTGTGAGCATAACAACTAACATTTTGAGAGCTGAGAAGAATTTATGTTGTGTGTGTTGTATGCTGGTGAGGTGAGACCTAAACAGACACAATTAACTTATGTTAACATTAGAAATAACATTAACACGTAATAACAGCTAATGTAAAGCTTAACACCAAATACGAAACATGATAATGACAACAAATAAATTCAATATAATAATGTTATTATTACAGCTTTAATTAGATCTCATACACAATTTATTTATTTTTGTTTAGTATTATTTTATTTGAAAATTAATATTTAAATTTTATTCATTAATTTAGGGTATTTAAATATCGACAACCTCCATCATAATAACCAGCAAAACAAACTATTGTACAAAACAAATAGAGGTCCAAGATAATCACTATATACTTTCAGCATAATATTGATAAAAATAAATATTTTTATAGTTATAGAGAGTAATAGCGATAGTATTCATTTTCGTCATTTATTATTGGGGCATTTTCAATTGACCACCAACGGAGGAGGGTCATTCCTATATACATACATGCATATATTTAGATAATGGAACAAAGACTGATTAGAAAATAGGAGTGTGCCAGAATCTCAAATACATACAAACTACAAAGCCTACAAATAGGCAAATAAAGAGCGAGAGAATAATAAAATGCGTTTAAAATTTTATTTATGACACAGTGCCTATTGTTCTTTTCGTTTTTAATTGGTCTTGTTATATTTTATAAATCTTTGTTATTGTTTTTTTTTTATACTTACGATGATTAGCAGCTGGCATTATAGGCTTTACAATATGGTTAATCGGATTCAACCTTGAATGGTATGATTTTTTTTTCGAATTTTCTTGTCATTAGCCGTGAAAAAATGCAAGTGTTAGACGACTATCGTTCGATGATATTTACGAGTTCTAGTCCTATTTACACCATCTGCTCTGGTTTTGATTTACTAATCAAAACTGTCAATCTTTATTTTATTAGAAATTACATTGTGCCATGTAATAATTCACTGATGATCACCCTGTCGTACCCTGATGATGAGTCAGACTTGAATATGGAATATGACGCGTTTCATTTCAATACGGAATATTGAAATGGCATATAAATATAGAAATATTATAAAGAATGGCTTGAGCACAAAATCAGGACATTTTATACAATTTGGGTATTATATGTGAAATTAAAAACAAAACATCTTTAAATTTTAGAAAGTTATAAGGGCATAAAACTTTCCAATAAAAAAATTGTTATCTTATCGCGAATCAATAAAAACAAAATATTGCAGCATGATTTCATTAGAAATTTAATGAACTTTGTAGCCTTTCACTATGGGGAAATTCCCATAGAAATGAAATATCATAATTAGCCTTAAATACAAATCATTTGTGGAAATTGGCAAATAGTATTTTTGCCAAATAAAAAAACGACAAGGTGGACAAAGCTAACTATATATATAAATATTAGAAATAAAATTTTGACCAAATTTTCTATAGAAATACAATTTTGACCGAATATTCAATCGAAATAAAAATTTCTATAGAAATAAAAATTTCTATAGAAATATATTTTGCAAATATTTCTATAGAACTCAAATTTTGAAAAAAAAATCAATAGAACTCAAAAAAAAATCTATAGAAATAAAATTTTGGTAAAAATTTTCTATAGAAATAAAATTTGGGAAAAAATTTTCTATAGAAATAAAATTTTGACAACATTTTCTATAGCAATAAAATGTTGACAACATTTTCTATATAAAATTTGAATAAAATTTTCTATAGAAATAAAATTCGTTTTGTTTTGTTATTGTTGGTTTTTTTCTTTAACCATTGTTGTTGTTTTTGATTTCAGCTTAAAACCATACATTGACTAAACTACAAGTGTAGCTTAACGAACAGAGGAAAAGTATGCTTGTCAAATTTATTTGGGCAAAGCCATATAGACTGCAAGATGGTTGGATGGACGCACGTTTCGGAATTACCACATTCCTCATCAGCATCCTCTACTTGCAGCAAAACTATCAACCAATTATCAGAATAAATACAGGCAGTTCACTAAACCCAAAAGTGAACCACACTTGAACCTTCCGAAAAAAGATTTTACACGATAGCCGGCTTATGCCAAAATAAATTCGACAAACATATTTCTTTTCCTTTGCCACCGTCAAATCATCGATTTGAGTGCAGTTGGCTGGGTTTATTTTGAGCGTGCTTCCTCTTTTTTTCATTCGTTTTGTTTTGTTATTGTTGGTTTTTTCTTTAACCATTGTTGTTGTTTTTGATTTCAGCTTAAAACCATGCATTGACTAAACTACAAGTGAAGCTTAACCAACAGAGGAAAATAGTGTTTGTCAAATTTATTTGGGCAAAGCCCTATAGACTGCAAGATGGTTGGATGGACTCACGTTTCGGAATTACCACATTCCCCATCAGCATACTCTACTTTGACGGTGGCAAAGGAAAACAATATGTTTGTACGAATTTATTTTCGGCATAAGCCGGCTATCATGTAAAACCTTTTTTCGGAAGGTTCAAGTGTGGTTAATTGTTGGGTTTAATGAACTGAATTTATTCTGATAATTGGTTGATAGTTTTGCTACATGTAGAGGATGCTGATGAGGAATGTGGTAATTCCGAAACGTGCGTCCATCCAACCATCTTGCAGTCTATAGGGCTTTGCCCAAAAAAATTTGACAAACATTTTTTTCCTCTGTTGGTTAAGTTACACTTGTAGTTTAGTCAATGCATGGTTTTAAGCTGAAATCAAAAACAACAACAATAGAAATAAAATTTTGACAAAAATTTTCTATAGAAAAACAATTTGAGAAAATTGTCTATTGAAATAAAATTTTGACAATTTTTTTTTTCTATAGAAATAAAATTTTGATAAAATTTTCTGTAGAAATAAAAATTTGACAAAATTGTCCATAGAAATAAAATTTTGACAACATTTTCCATTAAATAAAATTTTGGAAAATTTTTCTATAGATATAATATTTTGAGAAAATTTTCTACAGAAATAAAATTTTGACAAAATTTTCTATAGAAATAAAATTTTGACAGAATTTTCTATAGAAATATAATTTTGACAAAATTTTCTATAGAAATAAAATTTTGACAGAATTTTCTATAGAAATAAAATTTGGAGAGAATTTTCTATAGAAATAAAAATTTTACAACATTTTTCATTAAATAAAATTTTGAAAAAATTTTCTATAGATATAATATTTTGAGAAAATTTTGCTATAGAAATAATTTCTATAGAAAAAATTTTCTATAGAAATAAAATTTTGACAGAATTTTCTATAGAAATAAAATTTTGACAGAATTTTCTATAGAAATAAAATTTTGACAAAATTTTCTATAGAAATAAAATTTTAACAAAATTTTCTATAGAAATAAAATTTTGACAAAATTTTCAATAGAAATAAATTTTTGACAAAATTTTCTAGAAATAAAATTTTGACAGAATTTTCTATAGAAATATAATTTTGACAAAATTTTCTATAGAAATAAAATTTTGACAGAATTTGCTATAGAAATAAAATTTGGAGAGAATTTTCTATAGAAATAAAAATTTTACAACATTTTTCATTAAATAAAATTTTGAAAAAATTGTCTATAGATATAATATTTTGCGAAAATTTTCTATAGAAATAATTTCTATAGAAAAAATTTTCTATAGAAATAAAATTTTGACAAAATTGTCTATAGAAATAAAATTTTGACAGAATTTTCTATAGAAATAAAATTTTGACAGAATTTTCTATAGAAATAAAATTTTGACAAAATTTTCTATAGAAATAAAATTTTAAAAAATTTTCTATAGAAATAAAATTTTGACAAAATTTTCAATAGAAATAAATTTTTGACAAAATTTTCTATAGAAATAAAATTTTGATAAAATTTTGACATTTTCTATAGAAATAAAAATTTGACATTTTCTGTAGCAATGAAATTTTGACAACATTTTCCATAGAAATAAAAATTTTACAAAATATTCCATTAAATAAAATTTTGAAAAAATTTCTATAGATATAATAATTTTGAGAAAAATTTCTGTAGAAATAAAATTTTGACAACATTTTCTATAGAAATAAAATTTTGACAGAATTTTCTATAGAAATAAAATTTTGACAGAGTTTTCTATAGAAATAAAATTTGGAGAAAATTTTCTATAGAAATAAATATTTGACAACATTTTCTACTAAATAAAATTAAAAAAAAAAAATTTCTATAGATATATAATTTTGAGAAAATTTTCTATAGAAATAAAATTTTAACAAAATTTTCTAAAGAAATAAAATTTTAACAAAATTTTATATAAAAATAAAATGTTGACAAAACTTTCTATAGAAATAAAATGTTGACAAAATTCTCTATAGAAATATAATTTTGACAAAATATTCTATAGAAATATAATTTCTTTTCTGATAATTGGTTGATAGTTTTGCTGCAAATAGAGGATGCTGATGAGGAATGTGGTAATTCCGAAACGTGCGTCCATCCAACCATCTTGCAGTCTATAGGGCTTCGTCCAAATAAATTTGACAAATATTCTTTTCCTCTGTTGGTTAAGCTACACATGTAGTTTAGTAAATTTTCTATAGAAATAAATTTTTGACAAAATTTTCTATAGAATTAAAATTTTGACAAACATTTTCTATAGAAAAACAATTTGAGAAAATTGTCTATTGAAACAAAATTTTGACAAATTTTTTTCTATAGAAATAAAATTTTGGAAAAATTTTCTATGGATATAATAATTTTTAGAAAATTTTCTATAGAAATAAAATGTTGATAAAATTTTCTGTAGAAATAAAATTTTGAAAAAATTTTCAATAGAAATAAATTTTTGACAAAATTTTCTATTGAAATAAAATTTTGATAAAATTTTCTGTAGAAATAAAATTTTGAACTTTTCTATAGAAATAAAAACTTTACAACATTTTCCATTAAATAAAATTTTGAAAAAATTTTTTATATAGATATAATATTTTGAGAAAATTTTCTATAGAAATAAAATTTTGACAAAATTTTCTATAGAAATAAAATTTTGACAAAATTTTCTATAGAAATAAAATTTTGACAAAATTTTCTATAGAAATAAAATTTTGACAAAATTTTCTATAGAAATAAAATTTTGACAAAATTTTCTATAGAAATAAAATTTTGACAAAATTTTCAATAGAAATAAAATTTTGACAAAATTTTCTATAGAAATAAAATTTTGACAAAATTTCTACAAAATTTGCTATCGAAAATTTTCTATAGAAATAAGATTATAGAACATTTTTTCTATAGAAATAAAATTTTCTATAGAATTAAATAAAATTAATAAAATTTTGACAAAATTTTCTATAGAAATAAAATTTTGACAAAATTTTCTATAGAAATAAAATTGTGACAAAATTTTCTATAGAAATAAAATTTTGACAAAATTTTCTATAGAAATAAAATTTTGACAAAATTTTCAATAGAAATAAAATTGTAGTTTAGTCAATGCATGGTTTTAAGCTGAAATCAAAAACAACAACAATGAAATAAAATTTTCTATAGAACTAAACGTTGACAAAATTGTGTATAGAAATAAAATTTTGGCAACATTTTCTATTAAATACAATTTTGAAAAAAAATCTATAGAAAAAAATTTTGTATTTCCCTTTGGCCCACAATCTTGTTTTTTTTTATCTAAACAAATCATTCAATTCTTCTAAAAACAAACCGAATTAATAAACCATTGCAGACATCTTTAATAAATATCGCAAAATATACCAAAACTAGTGGGAAAAGCGATAAAAAAGAAACCAAAACAAATATCAAAAAAAAAAAACTTTAGTATGTCAAGTTCAACTGGTTTGAAGCCATGTATTTGTATAGAGCATAACATAGAGATAAACGTACGGTCTGCCTACCAAACGATTTAGTGAAAGTAAATGAAAGTGAGTGCATTTAGCCGGTAGTGGATACCAATGAAGATAGCACCAACTTCGAACACAAAGTTGAATGACTTGTTCGTTAAGTATGGATGGTCAAATGACTTCAAAAAGTGCAGTTTTATTTATTAGCGGAAATTGCAGAAAAGCATTATTATGAGATTTTGAGGCAATTAGTCACAATTGTTATATACAGGAAATTTTAGTATTTATTTATTACTTGATTTAGTATAATTATAAATTTTATTTATAAGAGCACTAGCAGAATAGAAAATAAAACAAATTAGTAATTTTTTTTATAGATTAAGATAAAAGTGTTTCTTATTATTTATAGCGACATATAGATTCAATATTACATAAACCTATCTTTCATCTTAAAACTTTGACCTTAAAATATGTTCACCACAAACGCAGCAAATGTTTGCTTGTTTTTTTTTTTAATACTAAAAATGATGCATTACTTAGTTAGAATGTGAGCTTATAATTAAAAGGTTATTTGTGGTTTGCTTAACCATCATCTGTCATTCAATCTATGTGGTGTTAATCTTCCTAGTATTTTGAAAATTAATGGCATTCCTAATGAAGATCAAAACTCTTATATAAAATTCGTTGTTTTTTTTTTTGGCAAAGTGTTCAATATACGACAACAATATACTATATGTTTAAATCCATAAATAAAACCTCATTTATTTCCTTGTATTGGATAACATGCCATGCTACAAGAATCTTCATTAAAAACGGTTATCGGCCTTTGTTATTATACTTAACAGTACAGTATAGACTCTACACTTGAAAGAGACAAGTGTATGTATGAGTACTATAGAGCTTTTGTGGTGGCGTGATATTGAGAGTAGCTCCGGCGGGCTAACATACCCCCATTTTTTTATGAATAACTTCAATGAGGAAACACACACCTTCTTTTTGTTTTGGGTAAAGCATTAAGTGAACATTAATTGTTGTTGTTTTACATATTCTGTGATTAGCATATGTTAAATTACTTTGAGATACACACACTAAGGGCCAGTTTCTCAATGTTGTTTTATTATTTATCGTGTCGATAAAACAACTGATCCCATACAAAAATTTTACTAACCGGAGGTCTATCCTCCGGTTAAAATTAATCGGAGGATGAGGAACTGGCCATAACTCTCTCATAGATAGTTAACACTCCCCCCTCTTCTTGCAATATAAAATGTAATCACAATGCAAATGAAATTCACGATGTCTACAGTAAATAAAGGGTGATTCTTTTGAGGTTAGGATTTTCATGCATTAGTATTTGACAGATCACGTGGGATTTCAGACATGGTGTCAAAGAGAAAGATGCTCAGTATGCTTTGACATTTCATCATGAATAGACTTACTAACGAGCCACAACGTCGAATTTTCAGTGAATGGGCCCTAGAAAAGTTGGCAGAAAATCCGCTTTTTTATCGACAAATTTTGTTCAGCGATGAGGCTCATTTCTGGTTGAATGGCTACGTAAATAAGCAAAATTGCCGCATTTGGAGTGAAGAGCAACCAGAAGCCGTTCAAGAACTGCCCATGCATCCCGAAAAATGCACTGTTTGGTGTGGTTTGTACGCTGGTGGAATCATTGGACCGTATTTTTTCAAAGATGCTGTTGGACGCAACGTTACGGTGAATGGCGATCGCTATCGTTCGATGCTAACAAACTTTTTGTTGCCAAAAATGGAAGAACTGAACTTGGTTGACATGTGGTTTCAACAAGATGGCGCTACATGCCACACAGCTCGCGATTCTATGGCCATTTTGAGGGAAAACTTCGGAGAACAATTCATCTCAAGAAATGGACCGGTAAGTTGGCCACCAAGATCATGCGATTTGACGCCTTTAGACTATTTTTTGTGGGGCTACGTCAAGTCTAAAGTCTACAGAAATAAGCCAGCAACTATTCCAGCTTTGGAAGACAACATTTCCGAAGAAATTCGGGCTATTCCGGCCGAAATGCTCGAAAAAGTTGCCCAAAATTGGACTTTCCGAATGGACCACCTAAGACGCAGCCGCGGTCAACATTTAAATGAAATTATCTTCAAAAAGTAAATGTCATGGACCAATCTAACGTTTCAAATAAAGAACCGATGAGATTTTGCAAATTTTATGCGTTTTTTTTTAAAAAAAAGTTATCAAGCTCTTAACAAATCACCCTTTATTACCCTACGATGTAGCTTTCCGATTACGATAATCACAGAATTAAATATCGAGCAAAGAATTTTAATATTTGAATAAAAACAATACACGACGTATATTAAAGGTATATTGAAGCATAAGTTTGAAGAATCTTCATTAAAAACTGTTATCGGCCTTTGCTACTATCCACAACACTGAGTATGTGGCTGACGCTACAGAGCAGAGTCGACCCATAAAAGTTACAAGTGTGTATGGATGTATGGATAAATACTAATACAGTGTTTATTTGATGACGTGATATTCAGTAGCTCAGGCAGGTTAACATATCCCCCCCACCATTTTTTATGTATAACTTCAATAAGGAAACACACCTTCTTTTTTGTAAAGCTTAAAGTCAGTTAACTTTAATAGTTGTTATATTTATCTTTGTTGTTTAACATATTCTGTGATTAACATATGGTATGTTAAATTACTCTCCCATATATATACACATACCAACTAGCTATTTCTCAGAGATCGTTAAACCTCCCCGTCCGCTTCTTGTTATATACAATGTAATCACAATGCAAATGAAATGTTTTGTAATGAAATTTACTGTGGCTAAAGTAAGTATTACCCTACGATAGACATTAAAATTTTAATATCAATTGAAGCTCCTTGATATCCAAGGCATATTAAGGATCCACGAAACAAGAAACATCTATACGATAGAATCCAGTAAATGCTGCAAAGTCTGTTGTGTAATTTTCAATAAATTTTGTTTATTTTTTTTTTTACTTTTACACTGAAAAAATGGGGTTTCTTTATGAGCAACGAATTTTTCGACGAACGAAATTTTCTTGTTTATTTTTCTTGTTTATGGGAAAAAATGATTCCAATAAATTCGAGTTTGTTTGTCTTTTCTATCGTTCCGGAGAAAACCCGGGCTCAAGGAGGACTTCGGCTTTAAAGGGTTAATATTTCATTCCACTTAGAGATAAAGAGATTCGCTCTCTACCTCTGAGAGACTGTAAGAGATTAAAAATGAAGGATTTCATAGAATCCACATATTAGAGGGACTATTTAAGCTATAAATTCAGCTTAAATGGTCCATTTTATATGTGGCAAACTGATAAGCAAAAAATGATCAGTTTTAAATCGAATTAATTTTTTGCATATAAAACACTTAAATTACGAAATATTTATCTTAATTTTAATACGATCTAATGTATCATCTTCTTTGTCTATTACTTTCTTATGCACCATGTTGCCAGTATTTTTCTGGCATTTGTCCCCGAATTGAGAGGCTTTCATTCCTAAAAATCCCCAATTTAAATTAAAATTCCTCACAAAAATCCCCAATAAAATCAATTTTTATAAAAACAATCTAGAAAATTCGTAACAATTTAAAAATTGAAAACAAAAATAATTTTTTTCTCATGCCGAGTTGCAAACTGATCAAAATTTCAAAAAAAACTGGAGTTCGGTTATCATGTATTTAAAAACGACAATTTACTTTTAAATACTCAAGTAATAAAATTGGGCGATCGATAAAAAATGTAAATCCAAATAATTCTAATGAGTAACTTTTATAAAAACAAATCACAACATTCTTCATTCTACATAGTTCCACTAAACATTCCGAATGACATCATCTGATAAGATATACAGATGTAGGGTTAGAGAAGAGTTTGATAGTATGATGATGATGACGACAATTTTCTATCTCTACATGTTATTGTACTCTCGATATTCGGAATTCCCTACATACTCATTTGTTTTGATTAAAAATAAAAACAAAACAAATTTTAGTAAATCAAAGCTATGTAAGTGGGAATGATACGAGGGGTGGTTTAAAAGGATTTTGTATGTTCACAAAATCCGTAAAATAGATGTGGTTAAAAATAATTTAGAATTTTAATTCAAAAACCATAAACTGAAATCTAATAATTTTCTTGTTTTAAGTACAACAAACAAAATAACATACCAGCAGGGAGCAAACATCAGCCGGTACGGCAGCCCACACCAATCGAAGGTGTAAATTTTCTGCTGACCTCTTTGGAAAGTAATCTCGATCATTTTGTTAACTATTCAATTTGGAATGGCCATAGACAAATTAGAAGAAGACGAAGTCTTGTCATAGAAAAACTGAAGCACCAGAGCACTCTGCCAACAAAATATCGTGAAGTTTGCGTCGACGTGTCTCTCAAATGTACTGCCGTTTGCATCGGAAAATATCAAAACATTTGTGTTTTTTTCATAAATTTCAGAATTAAAATCAGAACGATTATAGAAAATTTAAATAAAACGTATGTGTATATTAAAGCGAATATTTATTATGGTTTTATGTGAATATTGCAGTTTTAATTTATTCCTGGGCAGAGCTGCCTTGGAAAAAAATTGACAAATAAAGCAATTTTTTATAGCCCTCTAAACCTTGAGAGCACAAGGCTTAATCTTCTTATTTTCAATGATCATTGGAATGGCTTCTTACCGGTGACGCCAGGGAAATTTTTCGGTTTACCCTACCAGGCCAAACAAAGTTCCCTACTTTCCCCTACATTCCCAAAAAATAAAATTTTGAGAAAATTTTCTATAGAAATAAAAATTTGAGAACATTATCTACAGAAATAATATTTTTAGAAAAAATTTCATAGAAATACAATTTTGAGAGAGTTTTTTGCAGAAATAAAATTTTGGGTAAATTTTCGATAGAAATAAAATTTTGAGAAAATTTTTTATAGAAATAAAATTTTTAGAAAAAATTCAATAGAAATAAAATGTTGACAAAATGTTCTATAGAAATAAAATTTTGAGAAAAATTTCTATAGAAATAAAATTTTGAGAAAATTTTCTATAGAAATAAAATTTTGAGAAAATTTTCTATAGAAATAACATTTTGACAAAATTTTCTATAGAAATAAAATTTTGACAAAATGTTCTAAAGAAATAAAATTTTGAAAAAAAATTTCTATAGAAATGCAATTTTAACAAAATTTTCTATAGAAATAAAATTTTGACAAAATTTTTTATAGAAATAAAATGTTGACAACAATTTCTATGGAAATAAAATTTTGACAAAATTTTCTATAGAAATAAAATTTTGACAAAATATTCTATAGAAATAAAACTTTGATAAAATTTTCTATAGAAATAAAATTTTGATAAAATTTTCTACGGAATAAAATTTTGTATAGAAATAAAATTTTGACTTACTTTTGTATAGAAATCACACTTTTGAGAAAAATTTCAATAGAAAAAGATTGAGAAAATTTTCTATAGAAATAAAATTTTAACAAAATTTTCTATGGAAATAAAATGTTGACAAAATTTTCTGTAGAAATAAAATGTTGACAAAATTTTCTACAGAAATAAAATTTTGAGAAAATTTTCAATACAAATAAAATTTTGACAAAATTTTCTATAGAAATAAAATTTTCACAAAATTTTCTATAGAAATAAAATTTTCACAAAATTTTCTATAGCAATAAAATTTTGAGAAAATTTTCTATAGAAATTAAATTTTGAGAAAATTTTCTATAGAAATAAAATTTTGAGAAAATTTTCTATAGAAATAAAATTTTGACAAAATGTTCTAAAGAAATAAAATTTTGAAAAAATTTTCTAAAGAAATAAAATTTTGACTGAATAATGTATAGAAAAAAAATTCTGACTAAATTTTGTGTAGAAATAAAATTTTGAGAAAATTTTCTATAGAAATAAAATTTTGACAAAATTTTCTATAGAAATAAAATTTTGACTAAATTTTGTACAGAAAAAAATTTTTGACTAAATTTTGTATAGAAATCAAACATTGAGAAAATTTTCAATAGAAAAAGGTTGAGAAAACTTTCTATAGAAATAAAATTTTG
Organism: Haematobia irritans; assembly: GCF_050003625.1. Classification (NCBI taxonomy): domain Eukaryota; kingdom Metazoa; phylum Arthropoda; class Insecta; order Diptera; family Muscidae; genus Haematobia; species Haematobia irritans. The sequence continues at coordinate 27,286,701 of NC_134398.1, forward strand.
ACAAAATTTTCTATAGAAATAAAATTTTGACAAAATGTTCTATAGAAATAAAACTTTGATAAAATTTTGACAAAATTTTTTATAGGAATAAAATTTTGACAAAATTTTGTATAGAAATCAAAGTTTGAGAAAATTTTCAATATAAATAGATTGAGAAAATTTTCTATGGAAATATAATTTTAACAAAATATTCTATAGAAGATTGAGAAAATTTTCTACGGAAATATAATTTTAACAAAATTTTCTATAGAAAAAAAGTTTTGACAAAATTTTCTCTAGAAATAATATTTTGAGAAAATTTTCTATAGAAATAAAAATTTGACAAAATTTTCTATAGAAATAAAATTTTGAGAAAATTTTCTATAGAAATAAAATTTTGACAAAATTTTCTATAGAAATAAAATTTTGACAAAATTTTCTATAGAAATAAAACTTTGATAAAATTTTCTATAGAAATAAAATTTTGAGAAAATTTTCTATAGAAATAAAATTTTGAAAAAATTTTCTATAGAAATAAAATTATGAGAAAATTTTCTATAGAAATAAAATTTTGAGAAAATTTTCTATGCAAATAAAATTTTGAGAAAATTATCTATAGAAATAAAATTTTGGTTAAATTTTGTATAGAAATCAAAGTTTGAGCGAATTTTCAATAGAAATAGATTGAGAAAATTTTCTATAGAAATAAAATTTTGACAAAATTTTCTGTAGAAATAAAGTTTTACAAAATTTTCTATAGAAATTATATTTTGAGAAAATTTTCTATAGAAATAAAATTTTGACAAAATTTTCTATAGAAATAAAATTTTGACAAAATTTTCTATAGAAATAAAATTTTGAGAAAATTTTCTATACAAATAAAATTTTGACAAAATTTTCTGTAGAAATAAAATTTTACAAAATTTTCTATAGAAATTATATTTTGAGAAAATTTTCTATAGAACTAAAATTTTGACAAAATTTTCTATAGAAATAAAATTTTGAGAAAATTTTCTATGGAATAAAATTTTGACTAAATTTTCTATAGAAATATTTGTAGTAAAATTTTCTTCATTTTTAAAGATCTTCTCCAGAGCCATCAAAATGTAAAAACTCTTAAAAATTGTGTTGAGTGAAAAAGTCCCTACATTGTGCCCCTACGTCCCTAAGAGACGCTAAATATTATAAAAAAAACCTACACGTAGTGAATTTCCCTTGCTTTTGCCAACAAAATAAAATTTTGACAACATTTTCTATAGAAATACAATTTTGACAAAATTTTCTATAGAAATAAAATTTTGACAAAATGTTCTATAGAAAGAAAACTTTGATAAAATTTTGACAAAATTTTATTTAGAAATAAAATTTTGACAAAATTTTCTATAGAAATAAATTTTTGATAAAATTTTATTTAGAAATAAAATTTTAACAAAATTTTCTATGGAAATAAAAATTTTCAAAATTTTTTTTTTATGGAAATAAAGTTTTAACAAAATTTTCTATCAAAATAAAAATTTGAATTTTTTTATGGAAATAAAATTTTGACAAAATTTTCTATGGAAATAAAATGTTGACAAGATTTTTATAGGAATAAAATTTTGACAAAATTTTCTATAGAAATAAAATTTTGACAAAATTTTTTATGGAAATAAAATGTTGACAAGATTTTTATAGAAATAAAAATTTCCCAAAATTTTCTATAGAAATAAAATTTTGACAAAATTTTCTATAGAAATAAAACTTTTATAAAATTTTCTATAGAAATTTTTTGAGAATTGAATTTTGAGAAAATTTTCTATAGAAATAAAATGTTGACTAAATTTTATATAGAAATCAAAGTTTGAGAAAATTTTAAATAGAAATAGATTGAGAAAATTTTCTATAGAAATAAAATTGTGACAAAATATTGTATAGAAATAAAATTTTGACTAAATTTTGTATAGAAATCAGAGTTTGAGAAAATTTTCAATAGAAATAAAATTTTGACTAAATTTTGTATAGAAATCAAACTTTGAGAAAATTTTCAATAGAAATAGATTGACAAAATTTTCTATAGAAATAAAATTTTGACAAAATTTTCTATAGAAATAAAATTATGAGAAAATTTTCTATAGAAATACAATTTTGAGAAAATTTTCTATAGAAATAAAATTTTGAGAAAATTTTCTATAGAAATAAAATTTTGAGAAAATTTTCTATAGAAATAAAATTTTGACAAAATGTTCTATAGAAATAAAACTTTGATAATATTTTCTATAGAAATAAAATTTTGAGAAAATTTTATATAGAAATAAAATTTTGAGAAAATTTTCTATACAAATAAAATTTTGACAAAATTTTCTATGGAATAAAATTTTGACAAAGTTTTCTATAGAAATAAAATTTTGCTAAATTTTCTATAGAAATATTTGTTTGGTAGATTTGTAGTAAAATTTTCTTGAAAATCTTCTTCATTTTAAAGATCTTCTCCAGAGCCACCAAAATGTAAAAACTCTTAAAAATTGTGTTGAGTAAAAAAGTCCCTACATTGTGCCCCCACGTCCCTACGAGACGCTAAATATTATAAAAAAAAACCTACACGTAGTGAATTTCCCCTGCTTTTGCCAACACTGCTTCTTACCAAAGAAATTCGAAGCAGATCCTTGATTCTTTCCAGTCTAACTCTCTTTTATGTATAGGTGAGTTGTTGCACTTTTTGAAACTTCAATGGCTTCAGACCATTTTTCAATATGTGTTACCTCTGTTCTGGCGATATGTTCAGCTTATGATCAAGTTTTCTACCGTTGCGGCATGAATTTCGGCCTTTTTGGGGAATTTCTGGTATCGTTACCATTTCATTTAGCTCAATTTTTGGTTGCGATACAACACTGCCAGTGTCAATGTAACGAGCAATGTTACGATAAACAAAAAATTTATTCACATTTTCTAACCAAATCACACTTGATTTCTATCACGAATAATTTTATTTCTGAATGCAATATATCAAAATGCTTTTGTAAAATTGGAAACAATAAAATTAACTGACTAGAATAAATCTGTCAATTGTCAAACGAGTGATTTAGAAATGATAGCAACTCAAAGTTTGTTGTATTACATATCAAACACCCTGTATAGAGAAGTATCAAAACACCTGTATATCCAATTTCAATACCAAACATTTTTAAATTTAATTACTTTACGAACAAACCTTTTATTACTAACCTCGTACATCAGCTGTAAATTCTGTCAAGATATTTCGCTCTCCCTCTCTCTCTCTTTATCATCATATATCTTAACAATGATCTTTAAGTATTCATACATACATACATACATAGGCAGAGAGCATTAAACGATCATACAGTTATTGAGAAACCAACAACAAAAAGCTACCCCGAAATGGCAAACTACACAAACAACTAACCCATAGACAATGGAGAAAAAATAATTCATTCAATGGATGTTTTGACTGTTGGATATTTGTATTGGTCTCATGGGCATTGGAATTTTAAATTCGAAAAAAATGTTTAAGTTTAGTTTTAGTCGGCAAATTTAAGTAAACGCACCATGTTTCTGTTCGTCTGTCGCGAATGACGTTTTTTTTGGCATTTCTTTGAGCTATCAACGGTTTGTGAGAGTTTTTTTTTTTGTAATGCTTAAACTATTGATTTATTTATTACATTTTTGAATGATTTAATATATTTGGTAATGTGGCGACACCAAAAAACACACACCCCAAGACAATAACGTCATTGCACTTTCCTGAAATTAAATGTGCTTTAAGTTTTAAGCGATACGTACATAGACGCTTAACAGTTTCTTTAAGTTTTAAAGGCATAGCAAATAGAGAAAAATATTGAAATCGAAATTCTCATGTAATTAAAAATGCAAGTGAAATACATAAAATTTACAATGAATGGCTTTGTCTCTACAACTAGAAAGTGATCAAAGTTCTTAGTGGCACATACACATAAGTTTTATAAATAAAAAATGTTGAAAAAAATATCTACAAGTTCAAGTGAATACCCGATTTGTGATATTTTTATTTATTTATTTTTTTAACTTTAAATGAAAATCATCTATGATGCTGAAATAAAAAGCAAGTCTCTCCAATATTAAAAATATTGTTGCCAATTAGTCTAGCACGAATGACGAAAGACATGTCATTTACAATCACAATTTACCAACATCTTAGTGTCAGTAATGAAATGCCATAAATATCTCATTAGTTCTTTGAAAAAAAAATATTTTAAAATAATTTTCAGAATTTGTGAGAAGGCGGAAACATTTTTCAAAGCTTTTTAAAATGAAAACTAACAATATTATACATTTTTGAAATATTACATCCTGCTATAGAAATAAAAGTGAATTGTTAACTAAAATAAAAATATTTTTTTTTAATTTTTTTTAATTTACAAATTTAAAGAATATCGTTTAAACCAAGTTCAATTAAAAGCAATTTTTCTGTTCTTTAAGAAAACTAACTTAAATAATAAAAATTTAGTGGAAAAATTTAAGTTTTTATTCAGTTCAAAAAAAAATAAAGCATGATAATTTGAAGAAAACATAATTTTATTAAATAATTAAATTTTCATTAATTCAAGTCGTCACCATCATCATGCATATGCAACTCTGCTTTTAAGGGCAATCGCAGCACTCTCGTTTGTCGTTATTATTAGACAAAATTCGCATATTTTACAGGAAAAGAAAACTCCATTAATGTTATTTTTTAATTCATGCCATTTTTTAAATTGTTTATTTAATAAAACTCAAAACATTTTTTTTTTTTAATTTTTCTTTCAATATTTACAAATTTAATAGAATTTAAATTATTATATTAACTCAGTAACATGCAATAATATTTAATTTAATCAGTAATCATAGGTTAATAAAAAAACATTATATCATTACATGTACTAAGTTAAGTTGAATCTACTTCGTGCATTTAATGAATGTATCATATATGATAAGTTTATTAAATTTAATATATCCGAAAAACTTAACAGCTTTTAACTTATAATTTACATTGAATCACATAAATCAATTAAAATTAAAAAATTACGCCTATAAACATTAGCGTTGCTAGACAATTTTCCTAGGCGGGGCTATAGGCCCCCTAGCAAAAAATTATAAGACTGAAGTTATAGCTTCAATTAATGTTTTATTTTATAAAAATAAATAAAAAAATCAGACTTCAACATAACTAGACAATTAATTTATAAAAAAAGCAACTAAAAGTATTTCCAAACTTTTGGGTGTTGTTCTAAAGGCACAACTTTAAAAGCACTTCCAAAAATGTCATCACAAAAAGTTAAATGTTTAACCTATGCAGAAAATTTTTTTAGTTCAATGTTTTATACCTCATTCACATTACACTTCCAAAATCCACTTTAACTAGATTTCAACTGTCATTTGCCTTATAAAAAGGGGATTTCAAATCCACTTTTATTCGATTTCGAGCCTAATATGAATGAGCTATTAACTCGTTTTTACGTATTTTGAATGGGTATGTTTTTAATAGGTTAAAAAAAGAGTAAGATTTATAAAATGATACAAATTTTATTGCAAAAATTTTAATATTTTAAAAATTTTTGAAAATATTCGAGGTCAAATTTTTCAGACAAGCGTTATAATGCATCAAAAATCATCAAAACTTAAAAAAAAAGTTATTCAGGAAAATATCACAAAATTTTTTAATTCGCCTTATAATAAATAAAATTAAATTAAATTAAAATTATATATTGCCATCAGCAACTGCTACCACAATGCAAAATCGTAAATAGGTTTTCAAATTCTGGGGGGGGGGGCTAAAATTTTTTCTGGGGGGTCTAAGCCCCCTCCCCAGATGCCTTCCTACGCTTATGCCCATAAATAGAAACATCGACGGAGTGTTACCCATCATAAGACCAAATTTGTAAAGCATTTTGCACTGAGCTAGTCAACGGTGCAAATGGTTACACTTTCAAACAGCTGTTGAAGACGCTTATATTATTCGAGATACAAAAGAAAGTGTATGGCGGGTGTATTGTGGTTGCTTTTCATTTTCGTCACCACAGCTGATTAATTTACCACAAAGAATTTGTCAAAATTTGTCAAAATTTTATTTCCATAGAAAATTTTGTAAAATTTTTATTTCTATAGAAAATTTTGTCAAAATTTTATTTCCATAGAAAATTTTTTCAGATTTTATTTCCATAGAAAATTTTTTCAGATTTTATTTCTATAAATTAATTCTATAAATTAATAAATTAATTCTATAAATAAATAATTTTGTCAAAATTTTATTTCTATAGAAAATTTTGTCAACATTTTATTTCTATAGAAAATTTTGTCAACATTTTATTTCTATAGAAAATTTTGTCAAAATTTTATATCTATAGAACATTTTGTCAAAATTTTATTTCTATAGAAAATTTTCTAAAAATTTTATTTCTACAGAAAATTTTCTCAAAATTTTATTTCTATAGAAAATTTTCTCAAAATTTTATTTCTACAGAAAATTTTGTCAAAATTTTATTTCTATAAAAAATTATGTCAAATTTTTATTTCTATAGAAAATTTTGCCAAAATTTTATTTCTATAGAAAATTTTGTCAAAATTTTATTTCTATAGGAAATTTTGTCAAAATTTTATTTCTAAAGTAAATTTTGTCAAAATTTTATTTCTATAAAAAATTTTGTAAAAATTTTATTTCTATAAAAAATTTTGTCAAAATTTTATTTCTGTAAAAAATTTTGTCAAAATTTTATTTCTATAAAAAATTTTGTCAAAATTTTATTTCCATGGAAAATTTTGTCAAAATTTTATTTGTATAAAAAAGTATGTCAAAATTTTATTTCTATAGAAAATTTTATTTATATAGAGAATTTTATCAAAATTTTATTTCTAAAGAAAATTTTGTCCAAATTTTATCTCTATAAAAAATTCTGTCAAAATTTTATTTCTATAGAAAATTTTATCAAAATTTTATTTATATAGAAAATTTTATCAAAGTTTTATTTCTAAAGAAAATTTTATCAAAATTTTATTTCTAAAGAAAATTTTGTCAAAATTTTATTTCTATAGAAAATTTTATCAAAAGAAGAGGAAGCACGCTCAAAATAAACCCAGACAACTGCATTCAAATCGGTGATTTGACAGTGGCATAGGAAAAGAGATATGTTTGTTTCGAATTTATTTCGGCATAAGCCGGCTATCATACAAAACCTTTTTTCGGAAGGTTCAAGTGTGGTTCATTGTTGGGTTTAATGAACTGGCTGAATTTATTCTGATAATTGGTTGATAGTTTTGCTGCAAGTAGAGGATGCTGATGAGGAATGTGGTAATTCCGAAACGTGCGTCCATCCAACCATCTTGCAGTCTATATGGCTTTGCCCAAATAAATTTGACAAACATTCTTTTCCTCTGTTGGTTAAGCTACACTTGTAGTTTAGTCAATGTATGGTTTTAAGCTGAAATAAAAAAAACAACAACAATGCTTAAAGAACAAAACCAACAATAACAAAACAAAACGAATGGAAAATTTTATTTCTATAGAAAATTTTGTCAAAATTTTATTTCTATAGAAAATTTTGTCAAAAGTTTATTCCTACAGAAAATTTTGTCAAATTTTTATTTCTATAGCAAATTTTGTCAAAATTTTATTTCTATAGAAAATTTTGTCAAAAGCTTATTTCTATAGTTTTTTTTCAAAATTTTACTTTTTAGAAAATTTTCTAAATTTTTTATTTCTATAGAAAATTTTTTAAAAATTTTATTTCTATACAAAATTTTGTCAAAATTTTATTTCTATAAAAAGTTTTGTCAAAATTTTATTTCTATCGAAAATTTTGTCAAAATTTTATTTCCATAGAAATTATTGTCAATGTTTTTTTCTATAGAAAATTATTTTAAAATTTTATTTCCATAGAAAATTTTGTCAATTTTGTTTTTTTCTAAAAAAAATTGTCTATAGAAAATTTTGTTAAAATTTTATTTCTGTTGAAAATTTTGTCACAATTTTATTTCTATAAAAAATTTTGTTGTTGTTTTTTTTTTATTTCAGCTTAAAACCATACATTGACTAAACTACAAGAGTAGCTTAACCAACAGAGGAAAAGAATGTTTGTCAAATTTATTTGGGCAAAGCCCTATAGACTGCAAGATGGTTGGATGGACGCACGTTTCGGAATTACCACATTCCTCATCAGCATCCTCTACTTGCAGCAAAACTATCAACCAATTATCAGAATTTAATTTCCATAGAAAATTTTGTCAAAATTTTATTTGTATAAAAAATCATGTCAAAATTTTATTTCTACAGAAAATTTTATTTGTATAAAAAATTATGTCAAAATTGTATTTCCATAGAAAATGTCAAAATTTTATTTCAACAGAAAATGTTGTAAAAATTTTATTTGTATAAAAAATTTTGTCAAAATTTTATTTCCATAGAAAATTTTGTCAAAATTTTATTTGTATAAAAAATGATGTCAAAAATTTTTTTCCAAAGAATATTTTGTCAAAATTTGTTTTTCTATAGAAAATTATTATATTTCATGTTAGCCTGATACTGAAACAGGCAATTGACGTCCAAATGCATTATATCTAATTATACAATTATTTTTCGAGCTTTATGGACAGATATAGATTAAGGAACATGGTTAATAGAGCCATTGAAAAGAAAACGCCAGATACGAATCTATACACGCCTGGACTGTACATGTTTCGGTTTGGGCGAATTAACCTTTCCACAGCCTTTAGTATAGATCTGGCTGGGAGAGATAACTCAATTTTGGGCCCTTTTTGCTAACTCCTTATGGAGAAAACATTTGGGAAATTTCCTCTTACAAATTGAATCATTTTTTCTCCCACTGTACATCATCTTTTCATATAACTTACAAGTCCCTTAATCTTATTTTTATTTCGTTTTGTTACATAGTAATGCAACAACACGAAATTTATTTTTAATTTTATTTCTATAAAAATTTTTGTCAAATTTTTATCAAAATTTTATTTCTATAGAAAATTTTGTCAAAAATTTTATTTCTAAAGAAAATTTTGTCAACATTTTTGTATAAAAAATTATGTCAAAATTTTATTTGTATAAAAAATTATGTAAAAATTTTGATAAAAATTTTTATAGAAAATTTTCTCAATTTATTTTTATACAACATTTTGTCAACATTTTATTTCTATAAAAATTTTGTCAAAATTTTATTCATAGAGAACATTTTCCCAACATTTTATTTCGATAGAAAATTTTATCAAAATTTTATTTCTATAGATAATTTTATCAAAATTTTATTTCTATAGAAAATTTTATCAAAATTTTATTTATATAGAAAATTTTATCAAAATTTTATTTCTATAGAAAATGTTGTCAAAATTTTATTTCCATAGAAAATTTTGTCAAAATTTTATTTCTATAGAAAATTTTGTCAAAAGTTTATTCCTATAGAAAATTTTGTCAAATTTTTATTTCTATAGAAAATTTTGTCAAATTTTTTTTTTTTCTATAGAAAATTATGTAAAAATTTTATTTCCATAGAAAAATTTGTCAATTTTGTTTTTTTTTTCTAAAAAAAAATTGTCAATAGAAAATTTTGTTAAAATTTTATTTCTGTAGAAAATGTTGTCACAATTTTATTTATATTTATTTCTATACAAAATTTTGTCAACATTTTATTTCTATAAAAAAATTTTGTCAAAATTTTGGTTCTATCGATAATTTTGTCAAAATTTTATTTTCATAGAAATTATTGTCAATTTTTTTTTTTCTACACAAAATTATTTTAAAATTTTATTTCCATAGAAAATTTTGTCAATTTTGTTTTTTTTTTCTAAAAAAAATTTGTCAATAGAAAATTTTGTTAAAATTTTATTTCTGTAGAAAATGTTGTCACAATTTTATTTATATTTATTTCTATACAAAATTTTGTCAACATTTTATTTCTATAAAAAAATTTTGTCAAAATTTTGGTTCTATCGATAATTTTGTCAAAATTTTATTTTCATAGAAATTATTGTCAATTTTTTTTCTACACAAAATTATTTTAAAATTTTATTTCCATAGAAAATTTTGTCAATTTTGCTTTTTTCTAAAAAAAATTGTCTATAGAAAATTTTGTTAAAATTTTATTTCTGTTGAAAATTTTGTCACAATTTTATTTCTATACAAAATTTTTTCAAAATGTTATTTCCATAGAAAATTTTGTCAAAATTTTATTTGTATAAAAAATCATGTCAAAATTTTATTTCTACAGAAAATTTTGTCAAAATTTTATTTGTATAAAAAAATTATGTCAAAATGTTATTTCCATAGAAAATTTTGTCAAAATTTTATTTGTATAAAAAATTTTGTCAAAATTTTATTTCAACAGAAAATGTTGTCAAAATTTTATTTGTATAAAAAATTTTGTCAAAATTTTATTTCCATAGAAAATGTTGTCAAAATTTTATTTGTGTAAAAAATTATGTCAAAATTTTATTTCTATAGACAATTTTATCAAAATTTTATTTCTACAGAAAATTTTGTCAAAATTTTATTTCTATAGAGAATTTTGTCAACATTTTATTTATATAAAAAATTTTGTCTAAGTTTTGTCAACATGTTATTTCTATAAAAAGTTTTGTCAAAATTTTATTCATAGAGAAAATTTTCCCAAAATTTTATTTCTTCAGAAAATTTTGTCAATTTTATTTCTATAGAAAATTTTGTCAAAATTTTATTCCTATAGAAAATTTTATCAAAATTTTATTTCTATAGAAAATGTTGTCAAAATTTTATTTCCATAGAAAATTTTGTCAAAATTTTATCTACATAGAAAATTTTGTCAAAATTTTATTTCTATAGAAATTTTTTTTGTCAAAGTTTTACTTTTTAGAACATTTTCTACAAATGTTATTTCTATAGAAAAGTTTCTAAGCATTTTACTTCTATAGTAAATTTTGTCAAAATTGTATTTCCATAAAAATATTTTCAAATTTTTATTTCCATAGAAAATTTTGTTAAAATGTTATTTCTATAGAAAATTTCCTCAATATTTTATTTTTATAGAAATTTTTCTGAGAATTTTATTTCTGTAACAAATTGAAGTACCTATTAGGTAGGGAGAATATTTGGCAAAATCTACCAAAACATGAAGAATTCTACCAATCTACCAAAAAGTAAAAAATCGACCATTTTTGGTAGAATTCTGTGGCAACCATTCTTGTAGGCCATAATTAGTGACAGGTAGTTAGGCAAATTCTAAATTTGATGTTATTTTCGATATTTGTTGGTTTTTTAACAATAAAATTTAAATTGGACAATAAAAAATATGCTGGACTCCGATTCTGGCCAAACCTAAATTTTATAAAATACTTCATATTTTTGTAACTAAACAAATATTTACGAACATTGGATTCTATGGAATTTTTCAGTCAATCAATAAATGCACTTGCTGCAGCTTCCAAAAATGGAGATTATATTTTCTAGAAGTCTTGACTTGAAGATGGGCTAAATCGATCTAAAGTAAAAATAAAAAAAGTGGATAACATTCTTTAGTAGAAGTTTCTACGCAAACCATGGTGGAGGGTACATAAGATTCGGCCTGGCCGAATCTACGGAAATGTCATTTCATGATCATTTTTGTATCGTTTCTATGAATTTATATAACACATTAATTGGTTTTAATATTTTAATAAAAGCTCGTAAATTTCTAATTGTTAAGCAATTGAAAGTGTTTAAACACCATTTTAAAATACTTTATTACTTCCATATTAATAATGATATGGGTGGTAGATAATAAAATGTGAGCAACACAAACGTTGATCAAAGTCTGGTAATGACTCAGGTGGAAATGTTGCACTTTGCTCCCAAAAAACAAGATCGTTGCTTGATAATATATAGAATTTCAGGAGGTTTGATGACAGATATTCTCCCAAGCAGATCAGTTCGACCAGCACGCTTCCCGAAGAAAAAGATTCTACCAATGAAGACTAGATCAGATTCTGGATTTATAAGAACCAATTTTGTTTGAGTTTTAGAGAAACCATAAACATATCATGTAAATGATGAAATAAAGCCTTGATTTGAAATCTTAAATATGTAGATTCTTACCGCCATTATTTAAATGATTACGAGAAATAAAATCTGGAAAATTTACTTTCAGTTTCAAGCTATTTTTATGATCAGAGCTCCTTCTATACCCTCAAGAAGTGAAATCGGTCTATACCGATGCCTTATCAAATGGACCGGTAAAAATAAATGCGATACAGATTTTTGAGGGTCTAAAATACCAGATTTTTGAGGGTCTAAAACACCAATATTTACATTTTCGGGCAAATCGGATAAAAACTACGGTTTCTAGAAACCGAAGGAGTTAATTCGGGAGATCGGTCTATATGGGGGATATACCAAAACATGGCTCGATACAAACCAAATTCGGCTGACATATATGTGGTACTAAAATACCCCTAGGTTTCCAATTTCAGGGAAAGTGGATAAAAACTACAGCCCAAGAAATAAATTCGGGATGTAGGTCTATATGGGGGCTATACCAAAATATGGACCGATACTTATCATTTTCGACACACCTCTTAATGGTCCTCAAATACCTCTAGAATTCCAATTTCAGACAAATTGGGTAAAAACTACGGATTCTAGAAGCCCAAGATGTAAATTTGGGAAATCGGTCTAAATGGGGGCTACACTAAAACATGGACCGATTCACCCTATTTTCGATACACCTATTTGTAGTCTCAAAATACCTCTAGATTTTCAATTTCAAGCTAATCAGATAGAAAATACAGTTTCTAGACGCGGATAGACGGATAGTAAATACAGTTTCGAGAAGCCCAAGAAATAAAATCGGGACATCGGTCTGTATGGGGGCTATACCAAAACATGGACCGACACGGACCATTTTCTGCACACCATTTGATGGTCCTAAAATACCTCCCGATTTTCAATTTCAGGCAAATTGCATAAAAACTACGGGTTTTATAAGCCCAAGACCCCAAATCAGGAGGTCGGTTTATATGGGGACTATATCAAAACTTGGACCGATATAGCCCATCCTCAAACTTGACCTGCCTGCAGACCAAAAACGAATCTGCGCCAAATTTCAGGACGATAGCGCCATTATTGAAGGCTGTAGCGTGATTACAACAGACAGACGGACATACACATATCGTTTTAGTATATATATCCCTGATCAAGGATATATATACTTTATATAACAGGTTGGCTGATAAGTCCCCGGTCTAACAAAGAAAAACATTTTTTTTTTTTGTTAAAAATCGTTTTTATTATTCAATATAGTTCCCTTCAAGAACAATACAACGAATATAACGACCTTCCAATTTTTTGATACCATTTTGGTAGTAATCCTTCGGTTTTGCCTCAAAATAGGCCTCTGATTCGGCGATCACCTCTTCATGGCAGCCAAATTTTTTCCCTGCGAGCATGCTTTTGAGGTCTTAGAACAAGAAAAAGTCGCTGGGGCCAGATCTGGAGAATACGGTGGGTGGGGAAGCAATTCGAAGCCCAATTCATGAATTTTTGCCATCGTTCTCAATGACTTGTGGCACGGTACGTTGTCTTGGTGGAACAACACTTTTTTCTTCTTCATATGGGGCCGTTTTGCCGCGATTTCGACCTTCAAATGCTCCAATAACGCCATATAATACTCACTGTTGATGGTTTTTCCCTTCTCAAGATAATCGATTAAAATTATTCCATGCGCATCCCAAAAAACAGAGGCCATTACTTTTCCAGCGGACTTTTGAGTTTTTCCACGCTTCGGAGACGGTCGCTGTCCACTCAACCGACTGTCGATTGGACTCAGGAGTGTAGTGATGGAGCCATGTTTCAACCATTGTCACATATCGACAGAAAAACTCGGGTGTATTACGAGTTAACAGCTGTGAGCTCGCGCGGCACCCATTTTGCACAGAGCTTCCGCATATCCAAATATTGATGAATGATATGACCAACACGTTCCTTTGATATCTTTAAGGCCTCTGCTATCTCGATCAACTTCATTTTACGGTCATTCTAAATCATTTTGTGGATTTTTTGATGTTTTCGTCGGTAACCACCTCTTTCGGGCGTCCACTGCGTTCACCGTCCTCCGTGCTCATTTCACCACGCTTGAATTTTGCATACCAATCAATTATTGTTGATTTCCCTGGGGCAGAGTCCGGAAACTCATTATCAAGCCAAGTTTTTGCTTCCACCGTATTTTTTCCCTTCAGAAAACAGTATTTTATCAAAACAAGAAATTCCTTTTTTTCCATTTTTTTCGCAAAAGTCGCTCTATCTCACAAACTAATTGACTCACAGACGTCAAATTCTGACACGAATCATTTGAAGGTTGGTACTATATAAAAATAATATGCATTTAATACTAGCGACGCCATCTATGTGTCAGACAGGGGACTTATCAGCCAACCTGTTAGTCGGAAATCGATACTTCGATGTGTTACAACCCAGCAAAAAAATTTGGAAGTTCTTCCAAAGGCACAACTTTAAAAGCACTTCCAGAAGATGCACTCCCAATGATGTTCTTTACTTTAACTACCCAGGAAGTTCTTTTAATTCAATTTTTTATAACTTGGTTTTTTCATACTTTTAATGGGTAATTTTAACTTTTTTGTTTCAAATATGTTAAAAATAGAGTAAGAATTCATAAAATGATACAAATCATTTAAATTTTGTCGAAAAAAATCCTAAATCCAATCTGAAAAAATTGTGAATTTTTGAAAGTATTTGAGGTCAAACGTTTCCGACAAGCATTCGAATCCATTAAAAATTATAAAATATTATAAAAATTATTTATTTGACAAAATATCACAGAATTTTTTAATTTACATCCAAAACATTGAATTCGGATCACACCTAAAGAAGTGATGCAAATTCAGTGCATCGGCTGTTGAAATGGAGGACTTCCGTCCTATGACAAGCCCATGTTAAATTCATCGCTTCTGCGTCAATTTTGCACCACTTTTGGATCCGAAAAGAACATTTGCATTACTTTTTTGGCGACACTTTTTTTGCTGGGAAACGAAATGACAAACTTACTATACCCCCGTCTCCAGTCTATGGTGGTGGGTATAAAAATTGTCTTCTCTCCAAAATTTTATTTCTATAGAAAATTTTCTCAAAATTTAGAAATAAATTTTTGACAAAATTTTCTACAGAAATAAAATATTGAGAAAATTTTCTATAGATATAATAATTTTGAGAAAATTTTCTGTGGAAATAATAGTTTTGACAAAATTTTCTATAAAAATAAAATTTTGACAAAAATTTCTATAGAAATTAAATTTTGACAAAATTGTCTAAGAAATAAAATTTTGACAAAATTTTCTATACAAATAAAATTTTTAAAACATCTTCTATAGAAATAAAATGTTGACAAAATTTTCTATGGAAATAATAATTTTGAGAAAATTTTCTATGGAAATAATAATTTTAACAAAATTTTCTATAGAAATAAAGTTTTGACAAAATTTTCTATAGAAATAAAATTGCGACAAAATTTTCTATAGAAATAAAATTTTGACAAAATTTTCTATACGAATAAAATTGCGACAAAATTTTCTATAGAAATAAAATGTTGACAAAATTTTCTATACAAATAAATTGTTTAAACATTTTCTATAGAAATAAAATTTTGACAAAATTTTCTATAGAAATAAAATTTTGACAAAATTTTCCATAGAAATAAAATTTTGACAAAATTTTCCATAGAAATAAAATTTTGACAAAATTTTCTATAGAAATAAAATTTTGTCGAAATTTTCTATGGAAATGATAATTTTGAGAAAAATTTCTATAGAAATAATAATTTTAACAACTTTTTCTATAGAAATAGAGTTTTGACAAAATGTTCTATACAAATAAAATTTTGACTAAATTTTCTATAGAAATAAAATTTTGTCGAAATTTTCTATGGAAATAATAATTTTGAGAAAAATTTCTATAGAAATAATAATTTTAACAAAATTTTCTATAGAAATAATGTTTTGACAAAATTTGCTATACAAATAAAATTTTGACAAAATTTTCTATGGAAATAAAATTTTGACAACATTTTCTATAAAAATAAAATTTTGACAAAATTTTCTACAAGGAATAAAATTTTGACAAAATTTTCTATAGAATAAAATTTTGACAAAACTCTCTAAAGAAATAAAATTTTGTCAAATATTTCTATAGAAGCAAAAAATTTGCCAAAATTTTCCATAGAAATAAAATTTTTACAAAATTTTCTATAGAAATAAAATTGCGACAAAATTTTCTATAGAAATAAAATTTTTAAAACATTTTCTATAGAAATAAAATTTTGACAAAATTTTCTATAGAAATAAAATTTTTGACAAAATTTTTCATAGAAATAAAATTTTTGACAAAATTTTCTATAGAAATAAAATTTTGTCGAAATTTTCTATAGAAATAAAATTTTGTCGAAATTTTCTATAGAAATAATAATTTTGAGAAAATTTTCTATAGAAATAAAATGTTGACAAAATTTTCTATAGAAATAAAATTTTGACAAAATTTTCCATAGAAATAAAATTTTGACAAAATTTTCCATAGAAATAAAATTTTGACAAAATTTTCTATAGAAATAATAATTTTAACAAAATTTTCTATAGAAATAGAGTTTTGACTTGACTTTGACATTTTCTATAGAAATAGAGTTTTGACAAAATTTTCTATACAAATAAAATTTTGACAAAATTTTCTATAGAAATAAAATTTTGACAAAATTTTCTACAGAAATAAAATTTTGACAAAATTTTCTACAGGAATAAAATTTTGACAAAATTTTCTACAAGGAATAAAATTTTGACAAAATTTTCCATAGAAATAAAATTTTGACAAAATTTTCTATAGAAATAAAATTTTGTCGAAATTTTCTATGGAAATAATAATTTTGAGAAAATTTTCTATAGAAATAATAATTTTAACAAAATTTTCTATAGAAATAAAGTTTTGACAAAATTTTCTATACAAATAAAATTTTGACAAAATTTTCTATAGAAATAAAATTTCTACAGGAATAAAATTTTGATAAAATTTTTTACAAGGAATAAAATTTTGACAAAATTTTCTATAGGAATAAAATTTTGACAAAACTTTCTAAAGAAATAAAATTTTGTCAAATATTTCTATAGAAGCAAAAAATTTGCCAAAATTTTCCATAGAAATAAAATTTTGACAAAATTTTCTATAGAAATAAAATTTTCTATAGAAATAAAATTTTGATAAAATTTTTATAGAAATAAAATTTTGATAAAATTTTTATAGAAATAAAATTTTGACAAATTTTTCTATAGAAATAAAATTTTGACAAAATTTTCTATAGAAATAAAATTGCGACAAAATTTTCTATAAAAATACAATTTGGACAAAATTTTCTATAGAAATACTATTTTGACAAAATTCTCTATTTTTATAGAAATTTTCCAATATAAGATTTTTCTGTTTTATAGTGTTTGGTAAAATTTTTGTACGACCACGTTTAAATTCAGCAACCCAATTTTTTACTGTTGCATATGAAGGAACACTTTCACCTAACACATTCACCATTTCATTATGAATTTCTTGTTCCGATAACCTTTTTTATGTGAATATTTAATAACAGCACGCATTTCTAATTTTTCCATTGTAAAAACAACACCTGTTTTTATATGAAGGAGTTGCCAGATCGAAACAAAATTTAACATGTGTTCATAACAGAGATGGAAGTTTCCAAAACACTTAACTTTTTTCTGTTTATACCGCGCTTTTTGTGCTAGGCTAAGAAGTTTCCGAACTGCCCTCGTAGTTTGGTCTCGAGTGGCAACCATAATCACAATACCAAGAAGGAAATTGGGGTATATATTCATTAAAAATTTTGCGGTTTATTTTCATAAGCCAAACGAGCCCCAAAAATTAAATGAAGTTATTCCCAAATAAAAGCATTAAAATCTGGTGTTGTTGTTTTGTACACAATTTTTTTTGGGTCCTACTTCATTTAGATTTTGGGGCCAATTTTCATGGGGTCATTTTCATAGCAGCTGGGGCCTTAATTCGTGAAGCCAATTTCTATTTTTTTTTTGCCAAAGTCCATTAATTCCCCTTCGATTGTGAATATCGTATTTGTTCTTTAGATTATTACATCGTTATGATCAAAGCTGAGGACTTATTAACCACTTCCCATATAATAGAATATATAGAAATTTATGGAAAGCGGCTTAGTAATCTAATTTACCTTATAATATAATATAATTTTCTCTATTATTCGCTTATCCCTATAGATATTCTTTAGTCTTCGACCGATATATTGATCATAATAAAAAAACTGATATTATTACCATAAAAAAATTAATTACTTTGTCCAAGACAAATACAATTTCCAAATGACTATGACATTTTATTTTTGTTTTATGATTTCAGATTAAAAACAAAAAAACAAAAAAAACTCATCGCACTTTGAACAGAGTGGGAAGCTTGGCGAAAAAAATATAGGCAGCAGCCATCACACATGGAGAACGATATAGCGAAACATTAACAAAAACTACGTCACTATAATGAAATGAACTTTAGTAAAAACAATAACAATACAACTAAGAAAATAACCAAGCAATTGAATTAAAAAAATCGATAATAGAGTATAAACGAAAGAAAAAAAAATTAAAAAAAAATTGAAAAAAAAAACAAGAGAACACAAAATCTTATCAACCGCGAAAAGAAGTAAAAAAAAAAACAATTAAAATAAAATACTAGAGCCAAGTAGTGTTTTTTTTTTGTTTGCTATTTTTTTTTTTTTTTGCTCACATTAAAGAGTTTCAAAAGGTTTATGAAAAAACACACACAAAAAATTATAACCATGACAAAATAATAACAATATGAATAATATTATTAAACGATAGTGGAACCATATTTGCTTCAATGAAAATATTGCAAAGAAGAAAAATATTAAAGTCCCCCATTTGAGATCGCAGCCAATTGAACACTTCACTAGTAGCCATCGAAGCAAACACACATAAACGGAAATATTAGCAGCTAAAATTAATTTTTTTCTTCATAAAAAAAATTTAATGTAATTTAAAAAACAAAAAAATAATAAAGTGCCTGATTAAATCCAAAAAAACAAGTGATATAAAAAAATCTCCTTTGCTGAAATAGGAAAAAAACTTCATCAATTCCCATAATCTAAAAACTAAAAATCCAGTAATTACCTGGTTGTGCTAAAACCAAAAAAAAAAAACTAGGTCATCTCCGCTTAGACGCTATCGCTATTGACCAACGCCACATAACTTACAAATAATCAACGATGAAATAAAAAAATCATTGAGACGGGCAATAGCAAGCAACTTAACTAAAAAACTAAAGATAAATTACAAAAAAAATAACGCCTACCGGTAAAACAAGTGATTTTTCGCATTTGAATTAAATTTGGTCAGTGCAACTTGATACCCGGCTCATAACGAGTCGTGCAAAATTCAAACCCGAAATTGAAAAAAAATCCAAACACTCAACGCATATTACCACATTCCTTATGGCCTATAGTATTAACTGAAATGTATGGTAGTTCTTAGCAAATATTTTTGCTATTAAAAAAAAACACATTTTTTTTAATTACAACATACGCTTTTATTGCTACAATGATGAAAATGTTGTTTACGCCATACCATAGAAATTGCAAAAATATTTCATTTTGGATTTCATTTGGAGTTGTACTGCTATTAGCCAATGTAATTCCTCGGACCAATGGATTTAAAGTTACGGTGAGTAGAAAAATATTAAAAAAAAAATAAGTAAAAACGACAAAAATATGAAATAAGTCACTCAAAAGAGTGGCACAAAAAGTGTCACTAAATTTAAAAATAAAAGTGGCACACACAAAAATAAGATTTAAATGAATTTGATAAATGTGTTTTTGTATGAAATTATAAATACAATTTTTACAAAATTAGACAAAACAATAAACAAATAAAATTTTGACAAAATTTTCTAAAGAGTATTGACAAAAATTTCTGTAGCCTATAGTATTAACTGAAATAAAATTTTGACTCAATTTTCTATAGAAATAAGATTTTGAGAAATTTTTCTATAGAAATAAAATTTTGTCTCATTTTTCTATAGAAATAAAATGTTGATAAAATTTTCTATAAAAATAAAATTTTGATAAAATTCGCTATAGAAATAAAATTTAGACAATATTTTCAATAGAAATAAAATTTTGACAAAATTTTCTATAGAAAAAAAATTTTGACAAAATATTCTATAGAAATAAAATTTTGACAAAATTTTCTATAGAAATAAAATAATTTACAAAATTTTCTATAGAAATAAAATGTTAACAAAATTTTCTATAGAAATAAAATTTTGACTCAATTTTCTATAGAAATAAAATATTGAAAAAAATTTTCTATAGAAATAAAATTTTGACAAAATTTTCTATAGAAATAAAATAATTTACAAAATTTTCTATAGAAATAAAATGTTGACAAAATTTTCTATAGAAATAAAATTTTGACTCAATTTTCTATAGAAATAAAATGTTGACAAAATTTTCTATAAAAATAAAATTTTGAGAAAATTTGCTATAGAAATAAAATTAAACAAGTAAGGAAAGTCTAAAGTCGGGCGATGCCGACAATATTATACCCTGCACCACTTTGTAGATCTAAATTTTCGATACCATATCACTTCGGTCAAATGTGTTGAGTGCTATATATAAAGGTTTGTCCCAAATACATACGTTTAAATATCACTCGATTTGGACAGAATTTGAAAGGCTTTTACAAAATCTATAGACTCAAAATTTAAGTTGGCTAATGCACTAGGGTGGAACACTATTTTAGTAAAAAAAAAATATGGGAAACATTAAATCTGAAGCAATTTTAAGGAAACTTCGCAAAAGTTTATTTATGATTTATCGCTCGATATATATGTATTAGAAGTTTAGGAAAATTAGAGTCATTTTTACAACTTTTCGACTAAGCAGTGGCGATTTAACAAGGAAAATGTTACCAACATTGACCATTTTTGTCGAAATCAGAAAAACATATATATGGGAGCTATATCTAAATCTGAACCGATTTCAACCAAATTTGGCACGCATAGCAACAATGCTTATTCTACACCCTGTGCAAAATTTTATCTAAATCGGAGTTAAAAATTGGCCTCTGTGGTCATACGAATGTAAATCGGGCGAAAGCTATATATGGGAGATATATTTAAATCTGAACCGATTTCAACCAACTTTGGCACGCACAGATAGAATGTTAATTCTACTCCCTGTGCAAAATTTCAACTAAATCGGAGCAAAAAATTGGCCTCTGTGGTCCTATGAGTGTAAATCGGGTGAAAGCTATATATGGGAGCTATATCTAAATCTGAACCGATTTCAACCAAATTTGGCACGCATAGCAACAATGCTAAATTTACTCCTAGTGCAAAATTTCAAACAAATTGGGCAAAAACTCTGGCTTCTAGGACCATATTAGTCCATATCGGGCGAAAGATATATATGGGAGCTATATCTAAATCTGAATCGATTTCAATCAAATTTGGCGCGCATAGCTACAATGCTAAATCTACTCCCTGTGCAAAATTTCAACCAAATTGGGCCAAAACTCTGGCTTTTAGGACCATATTAGTCCATATCGGGCGAAAGATATATATGGGAGCTGTATCTAAATCTGAACCGATTTCAATCAAATTTTTCACACTTGACTATACTACTAATTGTACTCCTAGTGCAAAATTTCAACCAAATTCGGCCAAAAATCTGTCTTCTGGGGCCATATAAGTCCATATCGGGCGAAAGATATATATGGGAGCTATATCTAAATCTGAACCGATTTCAATCGAATTTTGCACCTGTTCCACAGTGTGGCGCAGGGTATACAAAAAATTTCTATAGAAATAAACTGTTGACAAAATTTTCCATAGAAATAAAATTTTGACAAAATTTTCTATAGAAATAACATTTTTGACAAAATATTCTATAGAAATAAAATATTGACAAAAATTTTTTTGGGGCCAATTTTCATGGGGCCCATTTTCATAGCACCTACATTAATTCGTATTTTCTATAGAAATAAATTTTGGCAAAATTTTCTATATAAATAAAATTTTGAGAAAAATATCTATAGAAAAAAATTTACAAAATTTGCTATAGAAATAGAACTTTGAGAAAATTTTCTATAGAAATAACATTTTGAGAAAATTTTCTATAGAAATAAATTTTTTTCAAACAATTTTTATAATTCAATATCTTTAAAAATTTTTATTTCATCTTTCATTCATTTTATCAAAGTCTATTGTGAGTTAGATCTCACTATCGAACCTAGAAAATTTTATTTGCATATTTTTAGGCACATCTCTTGTTCACTCGATAATACTATGGTTTGAGAAAGAAGAAGTGTTCAAAATTAGAAATAAAATTTTGACAAAATTTTCTATAATAATAAAATTTTGACAAAATTTTCTATAAAAAAATTGATAAAATTTTCTATAGAAATAAAATTTTGACAAAATTTTCTATAAAAATAATAGTTTACAAAATTTTGAGAAAATTTTTCTATAGAAATATTTTTTTTTTTTTTTTGACAAAATTTTCTATAGAAATAAAATTTTGACAACATTTTCTATTGAAATAAAAGTTTTAAAAAAATTTCTATAGAAATAAAATTTTTAAAAAATTTTCTATAGAAATAAAATTTTGACAAAATTTTCTATAAAAATAAAATTTTGAGAAAATTTTCTATAGAAATAAAATTTTATCAAAGTCCATTGTGAGTTGGATCTCCCTTTGTGAAGAAAATTTTATTTGCATATTTTTAGGCGTCTCTCTTGTTCGCTTGACAATACTATGGTTTGAGAAGGATAAAGTGCTCAAAATTAGGAATGTATAGAAATAAAATTTTGACAAAATTTTCTATAGAAATAAAATTTTTAAAAAATTTTCTATAGAAATAAAATATTTAAAAAATTTTCTATAGGAATAAAATTTTGGCAAAATTTTCTATAAAAATAAAATTTTGAGAACATTTTCTATAGAAATAAAATTTTGTCAAAATTTTCTAAAGAAACAAAATTTTGACAAAATTTTCTATACAAATAAAATTTTAACAAAATTTTCTATAGAAATAATAAAATTTTTATAATTCAATATCTTTAAAAATTTTTATTTCATCTTTCATTCATTTTATCAAAGTCCATTGTGAGTTAGATCTCCCTTTTTGTAGAACCTAGAAAATTTTATTTGCCTATTTTTAGGCGTCTCTCTTGTTCGCTTGACAATACTATGGTTTGAGAAGGAAAAAGTGCTCAAAATTAGAAATAAAATTTTGACAAAATTTTGTATAGAAATAAAATTTTGACAAAATTTTCTATAGAAATAAAATTTTGAAATGAAAAAATTTTCTAAAATTTTGAGAAAATTTTCTATAGAAATAAAATTTTTTTCAAAATTTTCTAAAGAAAAAAAATTTTGACAAAATTTTCTATACAAATAAAATTTTAACAAAATTTTCTATACAAATATAATTTTGAGAAAACGCACTATAGACATAAAATTTTGACAAAATATTTTATAGAAATAAAATTTTGACAAAATTTTCTATAAAAAAAAAATTGGCAAAATTTTCTTTAGAAATAAAATTTAGACCAAATATAGAAATAAAATGTTGGCAAAATTTTCTATAAAAATAAAATATTGACGAAAATTTTTAACAGAAATAAAAGGTTGACAAAATTTTCTACAAAAATAAAATTTTGACGAAAATTTTCTACAGAAATAAAATTTTGACAAAATTTCTATAGAAATAAAATTTTGACAACATTTTCTATTGAAATAAAATATTGAGAAAATTGTCTATAGAAATAAAATTAGTAGATATCGGGCGAAAGATATATATGGGAGCTATATCTAAAACTGAACCGATTTCTTCCAAAATCAATAGGGTTCAATTCTGACCCAAAACACATACTTGTGGCAAATTTGAAGACGATTGGACTAAAATTGCGACCTAGACTTTGATTACAAAAATGTGTTCACAGACAGACGCACCGACGGACGGACGGACATGGCTAGATCGACTCAAGGGCAATATTGCCAAAGGCACCATATGTCTAGCTCGTCTGCCTCTGATATGAATTTTTGCTTGGTATTTAGATTATGAACTGATGTTGACGAATTTTTGTGTGATTGGGGATCGGTTTATCTGGAGGCTCTATATAGCTATGGACCGATATGGAACAATGTTGGCATGGTTGTTAGCGGTCATATCTTAGCACAACGTAACAAAGGAATCGGATGAAATTTACTCCTTCAAGAGGCTCCAGAGGTCAAATTTGGGGATCGGTTTATATGGGGGCTGTATATGGACCGATATGGACGAATTTTTGGACGATTTTTAGAGGACATAAAGGGTGATTTGTTAAGAGCTTGATAACTTTTTTTAAAAAAAAAACGCATAAAATTTGCAAAATCTCATCGGTTCTTTATTTGAAACGTTAGATTGGTCCATGACATTTACTTTTTGAAGATAATTTCATTTAAATGTTGACCGCGGCTGCGTCTTAGGTGGTCCATTCGGAAAGTCCAATTTTGGGCAACTTTTTCGAGCATTTCGGCCGGAATAGCCCGAATTTCTTCGGAAATTTTGTCTTCCAAAGCTGGAATAGTTGCTGGCTTATTTCTGTAGACTTTAGACTTGACGTAGCCCCACAAAAAATAGTCTAAAGGCGTCAAATCGCATGATCTTGGTGGCCAACTTAGCGGTCCATTTCTTGAGATGAATTGTTCTCCGAAGTTTTCCCTCAAAATGGCCATAGAATCGCGAGCTGTGTGGCATGTAGCGCCATCTTGTTGAAACCACATGTCAACCAAGTTCAGTTCTTCCATTTTTGGCAACAAAAAGTTTGTTAGCATCGAACGATAGCGATCGCCATTCACCGTAACGTTGCGTCCAACAGCATCTTTGAAAAAATACGGTCCAATGATTCCACCAGCGTACAAACCACACCAAACAGTGCATTTTTCGGGATGCATGGGCAGTTCTTGAACGGCTTCTGGTTGCTCTTCACTCCAAATGCGGCAATTTTGCTTATTTACGTAGCCATTCAACCAGAAATGAGCCTCATCGCTGAACAAAATTTGTCGATAAAAAAGCGGATTTTCTGCCACTGATTTTGGTAATAAAATTCAATGATTTGCAAGCGTTGCTCGTTAGTAAGTCTATTCATGATGAAATGTCAAAGCATACTGAGCATCTTTCTCTTTGACACCATGTCTGAAATCCCACGTGATCTGTCAAATACTAATGCATGAAAATCCTAACCTCAAAAGAATCACCCTTTATATAAAACCCACGTACTAAATTTCAACCTGATCGGATGGAATTTGGTTCTCTAAGAGGCTCCGCAAGCCAAATCTGGTGGTCGAATTATATGGGGGCTATACGTAAAAGTAGTCCGATATGACCGATTTGCAATACCATCCGACCTACATTAATAACAACTACATGTGCCAAGTTTCAAGACGATAGCTTGTATCGTTCGGAAGTTAGCATGATTTCAACAGACAGAGGGACGGAGGTCATGGATAGATCGACTAAGAATTTCACCACGACCCAGAATATATATACGTTATGGGGTCTTAGACCAATATTTCGATGTGTTACAAACGGAATGACAAAATTAATATACCCCCATGCTATGGTGGAGGGTATGATAAGATGCCACACTTTTTTGTTAAACAAAAAATTCGAATTAAAAAAATGTTATACCGTTTTTTCTATGAAATTGTGAATTTGCGTTTCTCTTTTAAATTAAGTCTAAATAAACCCCACGATCATTTTAGCTCCTTTACATCGAATATCAATCCAATTATCAATTAGCAGTTCTTGCGGAAACCCGGTTTACCTATTACAGACAAATTTCCTTTGCATATTTACAGGCATCACTACAGAAAATTGTCTTTGCATATTTTCAGGAGTACCACTTGTCCGCTTTATGACACAATGGTTTGAGAAGGGAAAAGTGCTCAAAATTTTAAAAAGGGATGCATTAGTTTGATTTTAATGTGACAGTCCATTGTTTAAGGCTCTCGCCTCCATCTCCATTCCACTCTGTCTATTGTGATAGCAAAGATGTTGAACATCTTTCAAATCAATGAGTGCTACTCGATTCTATATTTAGTTTAGTGACAATGGCTTCCTAGACTTAGTCTCAGCATTAGCATTGAGAATTTCTAAACAAAGGAGGCACATCCATTGCCTATTTTCAGGCGTCCTACTCATAAAGTTAAAATTACTCAAAGGTATAGTAATGAACGCATTAGTTCGATTTTATGTTAAGACATTGATTTTAAAGGGATTTGGAATAAAAATTTAGGAAAGAAAGTGGCACAATATGGCAAACAGCTGGTACAAAGATGTCAAAAGTAGGGCATTTAGTGGCACAGCATGTCAAAAAGCACAAAAATTTGAAAAAGTAGGGAATTTAGTGGATAAGCGTTGACATTTTTGTTCCACTTTTTTGTTGTGCCAATAAATGACACACACTTTTTACATTTTTTTTGCTACCCTTTTGTTGGTCAGTTCTAACTATTTCTCGAGGTTCAAATCTCACTAGCGGTGAATTTTTTTTATCAAATATTTTTCAAAAATATTATTTTGTAGTTATACATATATCAAAAATTGAAAATTCTCATATTTTGCAAAAATCTTCTAAAAGCATTTCCATTGATGTAAACAATTCAAACGGCCTTGGTTCATTTTTTTTACTTTTTTATTTATTTTATATTTTTTTTTTGTGATATTTAATTGTCCAAAATATTGACTTTAAACGGGCAAATAGCTTATTTTCTAGGACTGGTCCGAAAAAAACTTCATGGAAAACATTTTTAAGATGCTCTTAAAAAGAAATGCTTGTGAAACAATTTCCATTTTGTTTTTGTTGTGCTGAGATTATATGGAATTGATATGACTTTTATTTTAGTGCGAAACCAACAAATCGAGTTGGACCACAACCAAATATGAATAAATTTCATATAATATAGTCAAATGAAACAAAAATAAAATATAGGTCAAACAAATTCAGTATCACCATCACTCAGTGGACGATAAAAGGCAAAAATATTTCTATTTTAATAAAATCTCCAATAAAATTAAGACATTTATAGACACATATATATGTATGTATGTTTATGAATGCAACAAGTATTTCACATAAATAACATTACACCTAAAATCTAACCACATCACCCTGTTATCTATACTAACACAGAGAGCTGGGGGTTGTGGTTTGTGACCAATGACATGCAAATATGTTACAAGTTCAATGTTAAGGTTGTTATTTAAAGATGTAATGACGTATGTGTATATATTGTCTCTATATACGAACTCTAACATTATTTTCTGAGATAACACTTCCCATTAACACCAAATGACAACATCAACTGTAAAGAATACAACAAAAAATTACATTGATGTTTACTATACATTTGCCAAATGGAATGTTCTATTCCAGTGTAGGGATCTATAGTAAAGGGTGATTTGTTAAGAGCTTGATAACTTTTTTTAAAAAAAAAACGCATAAAATTTGCAAAATCTCATCGGTTCTTTATTTGAAACGTTAGATTGGTCCATGACATTTACTTTTTGAAGATAATTTCATTTAAATGTTGACCGCGGCTGCGTCTTAGGTGGTCCATTCGGAAAGTCCAATTTTGGGCAACTTTTTCGAGCATTTCGGCCGGAATAGCCCGAATTTCTTCGGAAATGTTGTCTTCCAAAGCTGGAATAGTTGCTGGCTTATTTCTGTAGACTTTAGACTTGACGTAGCCCCACAAAAAATAGTCTAAAGGCGTCAAATCGCATGATCTTGGTGGCCAACTTACCGGTCCATTTCTTGAGATGAATTGTTCTCCGAAGTTTTCCCTCAAGATGGCCATAGAATCGCGAGCTGTGTGGCATGTAGCGCCATCTTGTTGAAACCACATGTCAACCAAGTTCAGTTCTTCCATTTTTGGCAACAAAAAGTTTGTTAGCATCGAACGATAGCGATCGCCATTCACCGTAACGTTGCGTCCAACAGCATCTTTGAAAAAATACGGTCCAATGATTCCACCAGCGTACAAACCACACCAAACAGTGCATTTTTCGGGATGCATGGGCAGTTCTTGAACGGCTTCTGGTTGCTCTTCACTCCAAATGCGGCAATTTTGCTTATTTACGTAGCCATTCAACCAGAAATGAGCCTCATCGCTGAACAAAATTTGTCGATAAAAAAGCGGATTTTCTGCCACTGATTTTGGTAATAAAATTCAATGATTTGCAAGCGTTGCTCGTTAGTAAGTCTATTCATGATGAAATGTCAAAGCATACTGAGCATCTTTCTCTTTGACACCATGTCTGAAATCCCACGTGATCTGTCAAATACTAATGCATGAAAATCCTAACCTCAAAAGAATCACCCTTTATAAACCAATAATCGATTTTTCGACTATTCGATTATTGACTATTAATCAAAAATCGATTTTCGATTATTTTCACCAATCAAAATTCGAATATTCGATTTTTCATAACCGAATTTCATAGAAATAATGATTACAAAATATTCGATTTTATGGTATCTATTTGTTTTTTGTTAGTGTTATCAACAATAGTTGGTAAGAAATGCCAAAAATTAGTGTTCCAGTCAAACATGTTAATTTTTTTAAGTTGTTTAATATATTTTTAAAATGTTCAATATAAAATTTTTAACATGTACGTGTCATTTATTATTATTTCCTTAAATATTTGTTTAATATATTTTGAAAATACTCAATATGAAATAACTTATCATTATCTCCCCAAATAATTACCCGTATAAATTCAAGGAAATTTAAAAAATAAAGGATTCATTTCCACCAATTTCATATTTTATTTAATCAAGTCAACATTTTTATTCTAGTCAAAATTAAAAATTTATGATAGTCATTTTTATGATAGTTAAAATTAAAAATTAGTTAAAAATCTAAAATTGATTTTGCGATTATTTTAAGGTTAATAATCGATTTCGACTTTTTTAGATTTTCATGCCAAAATTCGAATAATCGATTAATCGATTTTCGATTAATAGATCCCTATTCCAGTGATAACAAACTTGTCGCCCCATCGTTGTGGGTAAAAACAATTTAACAAATCAAGATAAAAAATCGTCGATTGTTGTTGTTTACATTCGTGTGAGTAATAGATATTCTAAGCTTTTTGTTCGTAATTACATGCAATTTTATGCAATTGAGGAATTTGTCGAGTATTAATGTTTATTAATTATGAATTATGAATTTTCATATGCAGGTCATTATGAATTTTCATATGCAGGTCATCTTACACATATTTTAACAGATAGGTGATAAATGTATCACCATCACTCAGTAGAAGATAATAGGCAAAAATATTTCTATTTTAATAAAATCTCTAATAAAATAAAGACATTTATAGCCACATATTTATGTTTATGAATGCAACGAGTATTTCACATAAATAACATTACACCTAAAATCTGTCTACACCACCCTGTTATCTATACTAACACAGAGAGCTGTGGGTTGTGACCAATGACATGAAAAAATATGTTACAAGTTCAATGTTAAGGTTGCTATTTAAAGATGTAATGACGTACATATTGTCTCTATATTAAAACTTTAACATAATTTTCTAAGATAACACTCCCCATTAACACAATTGTAAAGAGTAAAGCAAACATTTACATTGCTGTTTACTATACATTTGCCATATGGAATGTTCTCTTCCCGTGAGAACAAACTTGTCACCCCATTGTTGATTGTTGTTGTTGTTGTTGTTTGCATTCGTGTGAATAATACATATTCCAAGCTTTTGTTCGTAGTTACATGTAATTTTATGACATTGAGGAAATTGTCGAGTGCATATGCAGATCATCTTCCATATACTTTAACAGATATGTGATAAATGTTAAATACAAGCTAACTAAGTCCGGCTTGTAGTAGTGTAATCAACGTGTATGGCTTTAAGCTGAAATCAAAAGAATAATGAAATGATGATTTTTGTTTACTTTGGAAAATCGTCAAACATTTTGTTATCTGAACGCTAGTCATTCAAACCTAAAAATGTATGTCGGAAGTTAATGTATTATTGTTTATAACGTTTCGATATTGCTACTGATTGAAATTGCCTAATTGATAAGATAAGAGTGAAAGTATCTTCTCATCGATTTCTTGGACAAAGTAGTTCAAAGTCTCATTTGTTGGAGGGTAATCGTGTCTTGGTTGGTCAATAAAATAAAATAATGATAACGATGTAGTTTAAGTGACTGTATATCGTTTGTTTTCTTTTGTTAAGTACCTTTTTTTAACAATGTCAAATTTTGGCATTGATCCTTTGTTCCAATATTACTAATCTAATTGATAGAAAATCATTCGATTTAGATTTATACATAAAATCATTATATGGTAAGAGTTCTATAACTTCGAAAGAAACATTTGTCCCAGATCTTACATTATATAATGGTGGAGTATATAAAAATAGGCGGATATCTAAAGGGTGATTCTTTTGAGGTTAGGATTTTCATGCATTAGTATTTGACAGATCACGTGGGATTTCAGACATGGTGTCAAAGAGAAAGATGCTCAGTATGCTTTGACATTGCATCATGAATAGACTTACTAACGAGCAACGCTTGCAAATCATTGAATTTTATTACCAAAATCAGTGGCAGAAAATCCGCTTTTTTATCGACAAATTTTGTTCAGCGATGAGGCTCATTTCTGGTTGAATGGCTACGTAAATAAGCAAAATTGCCGCATTTGGAGTGAAGAGCAACCAGAAGCCGTTCAAGAACTGCCCATGCATCCCGAAAAATGCACTGTTTGGTGTGGTTTGTACGCTGGTGGAATCATTGGACCGTATTTTTTCAAAGATGCTGTTGGACGCAACGTTACGGTGAATGGCGATCGCTATCGTTCGATGCTAACAAACTTTTTGTTGCCAAAAATGGAAGAACTGAACTTGGTTGACATGTGGTTTCAACAAGATGGCGCTACATGCCACACAGCTCGCGATTCTATGGCCATTTTGAGGGAAAACTTCGGAGAACAATTCATCTCAAGAAATGGACCGGTAAGTTGGCCACCAAGATCATGCGATTTGACGCCTTTAGACTATTTTTTGTGGGGCTACGTCAAGTCTAAAGTCTACAGAAATAAGCCAGCAACTATTCCAGCTTTGGAAGACAACATTTCCGAAGAAATTCGGGCTATTCCGGCCGAAATGCTCGAAAAAGTTGCCCAAAATTGGACTTTCCGAATGGACCACCTAAGACGCAGCCGCGGTCAACATTTAAATGAAATTATCTTCAAAAAGTAAATGTCATGGACCAATCTAACGTTTCAAATAAAGAACCGATGAGATTTTGCAAATTTTATGCGTTTTTTTTTTAAAAAAAAGTTATCAAGCTCTTAACAAATCACCCTTTATAAATCCAATCTGGAAGTGACCCTAAGTAGTAGTTTTTTTTTTTTGGTTTTTTTAAGATAGGCCCTAATGAAAATTGGGCGAGTTGCATAGGTTAGGTTATTTTAAGTTCCATAGTGATCTCTATATCTCTCTCTCTCTCTCTTATGAATAAATGCTCCCTGAGTCGATGTTTAGCTCAATGACGAGAGACCTTTTTTCGAAGTAGTGTAACACCTTTTCGTAGAAATCGAAATCACCATAACCCAGCGAGCAATTATGTCCGACGTGTCGGACGTCCGAAAACGTCTGCTAAATCTCTGGTATTATATCAGACATTTAGCCGAAATTCTGTTATTTCTTCCGAGATTTATCCGACTTTGTCTGCACATTCTCGGATCTTTTTTCAGACGATGTCTGCACAATCTCTGAAGTTTCGTACGAGAACTAACCGACGTAGTCGGCAGAATCTCTGAAGGGAATTTTGTCAACCGAGATTTGACCGAAAACCTCTGCAAAAGTTCGGAAGGAATTTTTGTTTTTGCATTTTGTTATTATTTTTGCATTCCATTGTCAGTTTCTATTGTGATATCGCGCGGAACAGATCGTACAAATAAAACGGTGAGTGAATAAACAAAATAGTGGCAAAGTGAAGTGTTAAAATAGTAAATAACAATATCATAACGGTGTTCTAAAAAAAAAATAAAAAAAACTTTTATTTAAAGACGACAACATTGCTTCGAAATTTTCTTGGTCAAATACGAACAACAACATACCTGCCAAGGATTTCTATTTTATAAAGTTGCTTAAAGGTATTTAAAACAGCGCTATTGTTATTATTATAATTTTAATGATTATAACTTCATTTTTTAGATCTCATATTTGAAAGAATTCCTCAAGCGTCGAACTCTACTATTGAATTAAATATGAAGGCTGTTTTCAATGCAGCAAAAGATCGACTGAATAAAAGAAATAAGAGAAAGATTGCCGAACTATACTGTATATATTTTTTAACAATATTAGGTTACATTATATGTAATATATTAATATTTAATTTACAAACTACCATTGAATTGGACAAATTAATATGATCTCTTAGCATAACATAGATTTTTAATAACTTTGAAATATAATTTTAGTTTAAAATCTTTTTAAATAACTTTGAAATAAAATTTTAGTTTTAAATCTTTTTAAATAACTTTGAATCACATTTTTAATTGTCCGACAAAAGTCCGAGCTTCTCGGTAGATAGTCGGACAAAGTGTCCGACAATGGTCCGAATTTCTCCGAACAAAATCGGACATAATGTCCGAGAAAGGTCCGAAATTATCTGCTAAATGTCGGTAAAATTGTCCGAGAAAGTTCCGAGATGCTCTGCTAAATGTCGGGAAAAATGTCCGAGAATTGTTCGAGCTTCTCTGCATAATGTCGGTCAAACTATCAGATTTCCCTCAGAATTGCCCATCCGAATTCGGACAGAATTCTGTCGGAATGTCGGGACAATCTTCCGATTTCCCTCAGACATTTCGGTCCGAATTCTTGTCAACCGCTCATTATACTTTCCGAACGAATTCGGACCGAATTCGGAATCAGACTCGGATGATTTAGCAGACGTTCTGTCAGAATTCGGTCCGAATTCGGAAGTAATTGTTCGCTGGGAAGTTATAATAAACCCTTTCACAGTATTCTCATATGCTATACAAAATAAATCATGCTTGAGTCTTAGTTCTCTGAGTAAACCCACACTAACGCATATTAAAATACCGACCTTGAATTGTATTCTTAACTTTGTGAACTTAATCAAGAAAAGGCACTATCGCAATAGTTGAGAGATACAATTTTTGCTAATAAATTGCTGCGCAAAAACCAAAAAATACAAACATACACATAAATTTGCAAAAAAAAAAACTATTAAACATACATTTTTTTATTTTCCAAATTGGCAATCATATATGTATAACCCCATACATACTGGTATGAATTTGAACATTTTAGTCGGTAAAACTCACCATAGCGAGAATAGGGAAGAGTTGGGGTGAGTAGATTTTTATAACTACAACACCATATGAAATGTACACTCAGAAAATTATGATTTAGCATAATGTGATACTCTAATATGATCAAGTTCATATTATGCCCATTCACATTAAATTGTTGCTCAAAATTAAGCGTTGTTCACTAATATGCCTATACGCATAAAAATTAACAAGAGAGTTAGAGTGATATTTATTCTCTTTGCTAAAATTGCCAGAGGAAGTATGGGAACGTCACATTTTATCTCTCTCTGTCTCTCTTTTGCTGGCCTTTTATAGTAATTGAAAGATTTCCCAATACAATTTGAAGATAATTATACAAAATTATTGAATACCCAAAGCAAGCTTATAAAATGAAAAGAATATTTCTTAAATTGTATGTCATTAAGAAAAATGGTCGCAACAAAGCAGAAATTTCTCGAATATTTTTCATTCTATAGGAAATATGTATTGTTAAAAAAAGATAAGCAAATTGAACATGGTTGACTCGTAACTCACCAATATGTAAAATCGTCACACATTCAGTGTATTAGCATGTAAGAATGTTTGTAATTACCATCGAAAACGTTGTTGTTTTCAATGGAGATAATATTCAATTACATATGAATGTATGAATATACCAACACTCCCATTCGAGTAATCTAGTAAGAGAGTCAAACTAGAGGTGTGCGCGTGACACGAAGTTTTCGTGACACGCGTGATTCACGCGTGAGTTACGTGATTCGTGAATGAAATTTTGACCAAATCACGTGAATGTGCGTGAATGGGACTGAACAAAAATGTGTCGTGCGTGATCGTGCGTGAACATCAAATTCTGTTCGTGAATGTGCGTGAGTAAATTTTTTTCAAAATCACGCTCACGACAAAATTCACGTTCACGAAAAAATTCACATTCACGAAAAATTCACGCTCACGACAAAATTCACGTTCACGAAGAAATTGACGTTCACGAAGAAATTCACATTCACGAAAACTTCACACTCACGATGACATTCACGTTCACGAAAAAATTCACGTTCACGAAAAATTCACTCTCACGAGAAAATTCACGTTCACGAAAAATTCACTCTCACGAGAAAATTCACGTTCACGAAGAAACTCACATTCACGAAAAATTCATTAAAAACAACATTTTCATTATTCATGTTTCGCAGCTAAAATTTATTTTTTAATAATTAGCTTTAAAAAGTAAGATTTACTCAAGTATATTTTACGAAAATTTTTAACATGTACATAGTTTCATGGGGTTAAATTTTAAATCCTATGAACATAGTGTACTCAATGAACTATTTGAAATATATGACGCATATTAAGCAAAATGTCCAGTATCGAT
This sequence comes from Haematobia irritans, assembly GCF_050003625.1. NCBI lineage: Eukaryota > Metazoa > Arthropoda > Insecta > Diptera > Muscidae > Haematobia > Haematobia irritans. The sequence goes on from NC_134398.1 coordinate 27,321,471, forward strand.
ACTGCTTTCATTTTTATATCGAAAAATTCTGAATAATGTGTTGGGGTATAACTGACGTCGTCATTCCGGTTGTAACATATTGAAATACTGCTCTCATACAGAATAATATTCTGGGTCGTGGTGAAACTCGATCTAGCGATGCCGGTCCGCATGTTGAAACCTAATTTCCGAACGAAACTTGGTATAAATAGTTGTTATTTATGTAGGTGGATGGTATTACAAATGGGCCCCCATATTTGGCTTCCGGATGAGCAAATTTCCATATGGGTCCTTAGTTATATATAGCTCCCATTTAAACCGCACTAGTAATATGATCTGTTTTGAATGTATGATTTAGGGAGAATGCAACAACACACACAATTTAACGTAATTTTGGGCCTGGTTTACTTGCTAGATATATCGAGGACAACCATTCGGACGAAAGATAGTTTTCTATGCATTCAAGACATTTTCTGCAGCAAAAAAAAAAAGCCGTATCTATCGTTATTCTTTATAACGAAGTCAATTGTTTCATGTAGTATTATAATTTCATGTATTATATGATCTTTGACTACATTTTTAAACATAAGCAGCATTTTATTTTTAGATATTGCCACAGATTAGATATCAATCACAGAATTAATAAGAAACAAGAAGCCTTATTTGATTAAACAATAATTGATTTCTTCCGGCACTTTCAATGAATTACTTAATTGGTTGTGGTCGAAACTTAATTTTTTAATTGAGGCAATAATTATTTATTGTATTGTTTATTTATTTTTAATTATTGGTTTCTTCGATGAAATAATTTATGGTAACTTTACAAGAGTTTACACTTTCTTATGTGCTTTCTGATTATATTATAGTTGGATTTTTTCTTTACACGAAAAAATATCAGTAAAATATTTCCAATTGAAAAGTTGATTGGAATTGAAAACGTAATCAATTAATTAATTAACTTATAAAATTAACTTGTTAATCAAAATAAATAATAAAGCCAACTAAGATAATGATTGAACATTTTTACATTTTTAAATTGAAAACATACTTCCAAATATAAAATTAACAATTTTCGGAAATAATTTCATTGGTTCATTAAATTTTGGCTTAGATCTGAAAAAATAATTCCATATAGTATAATTATAATATATGTAATTATAATATAATAAAAAATAAAATAAGTAAACAATAACACTATAAATCATTGATTGCCTCAATTAAAAATTAATTAAGTTTTCGGACAAAATCAATTCAAATTTTAATTGAGTTTATATTTTGATTTGATTAAAATGTTAATCGTATCTGTTAATTTTTTAATTGAGTACGTTTTCAACTTCAGATTTTAAATTAGAAATATTTTGGCGAATTTGTGTGGGTAGCTCATTTGTATCACAAGCAAGAGTGAGTAAGTTTTTAAGTTCGTACTCATTCGTGAATTACATTTTTTCGTTTGTTTTGTAAGTATAATAGTCGTGAACGAGCGTGAGTTGATTTTACATCGTGAGCGTGCGTGAATAGTTTTTATGAATCGTGAATGTGCGTGAGTTGCATTTTACATCGTGAGCGTGCGTGAATAGTTTTTATGAATCGTGAGTGTGCGTGAGTAAGTTTCGTATGTCGTGAACGTGCGTGAGTTGCATTTTACATCGTGAGCGTGAGTGAATAATTTTTTATGAATCGTGGGTGTGTGGAAGTATGTTTCATTGTTCGTGAACGTGCGTGAGTAGTTTTTTCGAATCGTGAGTGTGCGTGAATAAGTTTGTTGTTCGTGAGTTGATATTTCCCGTCGTGAGCGTGCGGTAGTCACTATTCTGCAATCGTGAGTGTTTATCTTTGCAGGATTTTGGTTCGTGAACGTGCGTGAGCGTGAATCAATAAAAACCTTCGTGCGTGAATGTTACGAATTCATTCGTGAGCGTGCGTGAGTGTGAGCAATTCATAAACGGGCGTGCGTGATCGTGCGTGAATGTTACGAATTCATTCGGGAGCGTGCGTGAGCAATTCTAAAAAAGGCGTGCGTGATTGTGCGTGAATGACATTTTGAATTTGTGAGCGTGCGTGAGCGTGCGTGAGCGTGCGTGAGCGTGCGTGAGCGTGCGTGAAAAATCCCTCACGCGCACACCTCTAAGTCAAACCATTTGTCAAGAAAACAAGTGAGTAATAGAGAAGTAAAACAAGATTCGATCCTTCAAAAATCGTATATTGCAACTGTTTCAAGCTTTTTAAAGAGAGTGAATTAAAAGTAACAATCGCACTCATATTAATATATCAACAAAAACAAGATATCTGAATTCTATTGAAATGATAATATGGACACAAGGATGTTATTCTAATATTTTTATAGCCATATCACCATGTGGTCAGGTCATCATAAAATTGACCTAGTTATTGGTGGTGGCAGCACGGTTGCCACAGTTGCCCAGTAAAAAAAGCGTCGCCAAAAAAGTAGTGAAAATGTTTTTTTTTTTGGATCCGGAAGTGGTGCAAAATTAGCACAGAAGCGATGTATTTAACATGGGCTTGTCATAGGATGGATGTCCACCATTTCAACAGCCGTTGTACTGAATTTGCATCACTTCTTACGGTGTGCTCCGAATTCATTGTTTTGGATGTGAATTAAAAAATGTTGTGATATTTTCCTAAATAAATATTTTTTACAATTTTTTATGATTTCCAATGCACTCTAACGCTTGTTTGAAATGTTTGACCTCAACTAAATTCGCAATTTTTCTAGAATGGATTTAGCATTTTTATCGACAAAATTTTAATAATTTGTTCCATTTTATTAATTCTTACTCTGTTTTTAATCTATTTGAAACAAAAAAAAGTAAAAATTACCCATTAAAAATATGAAAAAAGCAAGTTGAATTAACAACAACATCCTGTGTAGTTAAAATAAAGAACATCTTTGAGAGGGCATTTTTGAAAGTGCTTTTAAAGTTGTGCCTTTAGAAGAACTTCCAAATTTTTTTCTGGATGGTAGAATAGAAATTAAATTTTGACAAAAGTTTCTATAGAAATAAAATTTTGACAACATTTTTCTGTAAAAAAAAAATTTCAATAAATTTTCTATAAAAAAAAAAGTAAGGAAAGTCTAAAGTCGGGCGGGGCCCACTATATTATACCCTGCACCACTTCGTAGATCCAAATTTTCGATACCATATCGCATCCGTCAAACGTGTTGGGGGCTATATATAAAGGTTTGTCCCAAATACATACATTTAAGTATCACTCGATCTGGACAGAATTTGATAGACTTCTACAAAATCTATAGACTCAAAATTTTAGTAAAAAACAAGTAAGTAAAGTCTACAGTCGGGCGGAGCCGACTATATTACACCCTTCACCACTATGTAGACAAACATTTGTGTTACCATCTCAACTACTTAAAATTTGCTGGGAGCTATATAAAAGTTTGCATTTCCAGATACAAATACTTTTAATGGAAACAATTTTTTGTACTTCTACAAAAACTCTAGAATTAAAATTTAAATTTTAAATTTAAAATGTATACCCTGCACCACTTTGTAGATCTAAATTTTCGATACCATATCACATCCGTCAAATGTGTTGGGTGCTACACGGATGAAAAAGACTGTTTTTCATATGTTTGGCTATAAACATTATATGTTTGGAAAACAAATTTTTAAACACAATATTTTTGAGTGCAAGCATATAATGTTCATAAACTAGCATAACATGTTTGGGACATATATGTTAATATGTTAGAACATATTATGTTTGGGACATAAAATGTTTTTAAATATAATATGCTTGGATGCAAACATATATTAATTTAGAAATAGCCTATAAACATATATGTGTTTAGTAGCTTGGAGCGCTATTTAACAGGGAGCGATATTGAATTAAGTTGGTGGTTGTTGCTTGTTATTACAAAATTAACATTTTATTTTTCCTTGGGCAATTGATCAGCTACTTCTTTGATCCTTACAAACTGTGTGGTCCGCTGTTCGAATCCCCGTCCAGCAAAAGGTAAAATTAAAATAAAAAAAATTTAATAATTTCTTCTACAATGTTTGTATTACAGAAAAAGGTGCTAAGATCTAAAAAATCTCGTGGAAGTGAGAAAGATGTGGGGTAATATACAATTGGGCAGAAACAAAATTTTGAGCATTCAGGTCGAAAACCTATGTTGTTAGCACCTATATTACCTGTTTATTTTCATAATTCATTATGATTGTAAATATATAAATAAATAAATAAAATTTTGAGCACAATATTGTTTGGGAGAATTTTTTTAAGCATATAATATTTTTGGGTGCAAAATGCTTCCAAACATATTATATGTTCACATAATAACATATTGTTTTTTGGAAGACAACATTATTGAATTTGGATGCAAAAATGCAAAATGTTTGAAAATTGACTACCCAAACATATATTTTTTAGACCAATATGCTTTCAAACATATTATATATTGGAAGAGATCAAACATATAAATGTTTGGACAATAGCCAAAAATGTATATGCTTGAAGCAAAATATGTTTGGGAGTATATGTTACAGAAGCGATTTTTTGTGACAGAATTTGATAGACTTTTACAAAATCTATAGACTCCAAATTTAAGTTGGCTAATGCACTAGGGTGGAACACAATTTTAGTACAAAAATATGGGAAACTTTTAAATCTGAAGCAATTTTAAATAAACTTCGCAAAAGTTTATTTATGATTTATCGCTCGATATATATGTATTAGAAGTTTAGGAAAATTAGAGTCATTTTTACAACTTTTCGACTAAGCAGTGACGATTTAACAAGGAAAATGTTGGTATTTGGACCATTTTTGTCGAAATCAGAAAAACATATATGTATATGGGAGCTATATCTAAATTTGAACCGATTTCAACCAAATTTGGCACGCATATCTACAATGCTAATTCTACTCCCTGTGCAAGATTTCAACTAAATCGGAGCAAAAATTGGCCTCTGTGGTCATATGAGTGTAAATCGGGCGAAAGCTATATATGGCAGCTATATCTAAATCTGAACCGATTTCAACCAAATTTGCCACGCATAGCTACAATGCTAATTCTATTCACTGTGCAAAATTTCAATTAAATCGGAGTAAAAGATTGGCCACTGTGGTCATATGAGTGTAAATCGGGCGAACGATATATATGGGAGCTATATCTAAATCTGAACCGATTTCAATAAAATTTGGCACACTTGACTATAGTACTAATTGTTCTTCTTGTGCAAAATTTTAAACAAATTAGGGTAAAACTCTGGCTTCTGGGGCCATATAAGTCCATATCGGGCGAAATATCTATATGGGAGCTATATCTAAATCTGAACCGATTTCTTCCAAAATCAATAGGGTTCTATTCTGAGCCAAAACACATACTTGTGCCAAATTTGAAGTCGATTGGACTAAAACTGCGACCTAGACTTTGATTACAAAAATGTGTTCGCGGACAGACGGACATAGCTATATCGACTCAGGAGCCCACCCTGAGCATTTTTGCCAAAGACACCATGTGTCTATCTCGTCTCCTTCTGGGTGTTGCAAACATATGCACTAACTTATAATACCCAGTTCCACAGTGTGGCGCAGGGTATAAAAATTTGCAAAAAAAATTCTATAGAAATAAAAATTTGCAAAAATTTTCTATAGAAATAAAATTTTGACAAAATTTTTTATAGTAATAAAATTTTGACATAAATTTTTTATAGAAATAAAATTTTGCAAAAATGTTCTATAGAAATAACATTTTGACAAAATTTTCTATAGAAATGAAATTTTGACAAAATTTTCTATAGAAAAAAAATTGACAACATTTGTCTATAGAAATAAAATTTTGAGAAAACTTTCTATAGAAATAAAATTTTGACAAAATTTTCTATAGAAATTAAATTTTGACAAAATGTTCTATAGAAATAATTTTTTTTGCTATTTTCTGTAGAAATAATGACAAAATGACAACATTTTTCTATAAAAATAAAATTTGCATACATTTTCTAGAAAAAAAATTTTGCAAAAAAATTCTATAGAAATAAAAATTTGCAAAAATTTTCTATAGAAATAAAAATTTGCAACAATTTTCTATAGAAATAAAAATTTGAAAAAACTTTATATAGAAATAAAATTTTTACAAAAAATGTTTGTAGTAATAAAATTTTGACATAAATTATAGGAAAAAATTTTCTATAGAAATAAAATTTTAACAAAATTTTCTAGAGAAATGAAATTTTGACAAAATTTTCTATCAAAAAAATTTTACATTTTTCTATAGAAATAAAATTTTGAGAAAACTTTCTATTGAAATAAAATTTTGAGAAAATTTTCTATAGAAATAAAATTCTGACAAAATTTTCTATAGAAATAAAATTTTGACAAAATGTTCTATAGAAATAATTTTTTTCTATTGTTGATTTCTTTTTTGGTTTGTGTTGATTTCAGCTTAAACTCATAAATTACAATCTTATCTTATCTTAATCAACAGAGGAAAAGTATATTTGTCAAATTTATTTGGACATAGCTCCTTAGACTGCAAAACAAAATTTTCTATAGAAATAAAATTTTGACAAAATTTTCTATAGAAATAAAATTTTGACAAAATTTTCTATATATAAATAAAATTTTACAAAACTTTCTATAGAAAATAACTTTTTGAAATTTTTCTATAGAAATAAAATATTGTCAATATTTCTATAGAAAAATTTTATTTGTCAAATTTTTTGTAGCAAAGAAAATTTTCTAGAGAAATAAATGTTAGGTAGATCATAGACCAACATAACTTGAGAGATAGGGCCATATTGACTTCATTTCTTGATCGGGGAATTATTCTCATATAATTAGCCCGATTTTATTTTTATCTCAGTGAAATGAAAGCCACTCCTTCAAACATGTTCTATCGAAAGTTTGTCAAATTAGTTTCGCCAACGAAGATAAAACTTTCTTAGGCGTTATTATTTTCTTATCGAGTGAGAGTCTTTGTTCGAAGCGATAGTATCCTCGGCGTGTCTTATCAGTGACAAAGGGAAGTCTAAAATGCGATAGTTATTCTTTAAAAAATAAAAATGATGGGTCAGACCTAGCATCGGAAGTTAGAGGTTCTTGCTCTGTGCAAGAGTCGGTCTTGTTGTGGCCTTTTTCGCACATATACTCTCAAAATTAACTATTTATGGCAATTTAAGGAGTTTATTTTTTGACTTTTGTGATTAAGATATAATGACGTGAAGCCCCACTAATACAGACGTTTTACACTCTCTCGTAAACTCTACATTTTAAGCTGAAAACATAGTAATTTGAGAATGTACTATATTCTATACTACAGAGAGTTTGATTTAAAGATGCCTATCAAAATAATTCAAACATAAATAGTTACACGTGTATGATACCCCTCTTTCTCATAACCATATCACTATTAGTGTACGAAGTGGTTAAAGTCCACACCCCTTCTACATTCCTAAGAATCGCTAACTATTCTAAATAAACAAAACCATAAACAGTTAGAAATTACGCAAGTATTATAGCATAAAAAACGAATCTAAACGAAACAGAAAAAAACCGGAATATTTGCAGAATCACGAATGTTTTTCTTCTATGAGAAGTAGAGAGTAAACAAAAGAAATAAGCAAAGGAGTATAAACCATGTGTTTTTTTATTCTTTAAGCAAAATTATATACTTATCAATACGTATACATATTCAATTCGTAGTCTAGTTGACTGCCATTGTATAAAAAAGTCATTGTCATTCATGGTGTTGTTGTTGTCCATGAGCATAATACCCCCTATGGGAGTAATTTAAAGAGGGGGCCAAACCCTTGATCAATGTAAATTAAAGGGTGATTTGTTAAGAGCTTGATAACTTTTTAAAAAAAAAAAACGCATAAGATTTGCAAAATCTCATCGGTTCTTTATTTGAAACGTTAGATTGGTCCATGACATTTACTTTTTGAAGATAATTTCATTTAAATGTTGACCGCGGCTGCGTCTTAGGTGGTCCATTCGGAAAGTCCAATTTTGGGCAACTTTTTCGAGCATTTCGGCCGGAATAGCCCGAATTTCTTCGGAAATGTTGTCTTCCAAAGCTGGAATAGTTGCTGGCTTATTTCTGTAGACTTTAGACTTGACGTAGCCCCACAAAAAATAGTCTAAAGGCGTCAAATCGCATGATCTTGGTGGCCAACTTACCGGTCCATTTCTTGAGATGAATTGTTCTCCGAAGTTTTCCCTCAAAATGGCCATAGAATCGCGAGCTGTGTGGCATGTAGCGCCATCTTGTTGAAACCACATGTCAACCAAGTTCAGTTCTTTCATTTTTGGCAACAAAAAGTTTGTTAGCATCGAACGATAGCGATCGCCATTCACCGTAACGTTGCGTCCAACAGCATCTTTGAAAAAATACGGTCCAATGATTCCACCAGCGTACAAACCACACCAAACAGTGCATTTTTCGGGATGCATGGGCAGTTCTTGAACGGCTTCTGGTTGCTCTTCACTCCAAATGCGGCAATTTTGCTTATTTACGTAGCCATTCAATCAGAAATGAGCCTCATCGCTGAACAAAATTTGTCGATAAAAAAGCGGATTTTCTGCCAACTTTTCTAGGGCCCATTCACTGAAAATTCAACGTTGTGGCTCGTTAGTAAGTCTATTCATGATGAAATGTCAAAGCATACTGAGCATCTTTCTCTTTGACACCATGTCTGAAATCCCACGTGATCTGTCAAATACTAATGCATGAAAATCCTAACCTCAAAAGAATCACCCTTTACAAACAGAGAATGAATGAAGAGAGCAACCAAATCAACATTTATAACTGTGTATTCAGAGAATCTCATAACATATATATTTAATTTAACTCTCTTTTGGTTTGCGAGATTGGATGGCCTCCTTGTATTGCTTTTGCCGGCATTGTCGTGGTGCGAATAATCGATTTTGTTTTGTTGATATGAATAAATTTATTATTTTTGTTTTTTTTTTTTTAAGTCAATTTCATTGCCATTTAAAGAATATGCCAAATGGGGATACAACATATACAAATACACATTTTTTTAAATAAAAATGTATGTATACAAATCTCCATTGGCCATTACGTGTAGAAGTTGATCTTTGTCGTACGACGAAAGCATATGTTTGCAATACTTAAATATGTAGTAAGGTTCATTGCATCAATGTGATTGATGTTGGCTTATTGTTGATGATAATTACTATCGAAATATGTACGTATGTGTGCGTTTACGTAATTAGATAAAACTGTCACATGCTCCCTGACTATAAATGAGCGTGAGAGTGACTTAATTGATAATCAATGTGATACTCTATCAATCTAGAAGGGGATTTGACTACATCGATTAGAAATGCTAATGAACACAATTTTTATAGAGCCCAGCATAGATTAGTTGGAACACTATGGGAAAAACATTTAAAATATAATAAAAATAATATATGAAAATTATTGTATTATATATACAATGCCTAAAATAGATAATAGTTTAAATATATACAAAAATTCAAGATTTTTTATTCGATTTTAAATCAATGTAGATACCATAAGAAAGACACGTTCTGCAAACAAAAAAACTTTTCCCTTGACATTGACCATATGCTAAAATTTTTTTGTTTTGTTGTTGTTTTTTTTTTACTTTGCCTTAAGCAAAATTATTTCGCGTTTCTTTTAAAGTTTTCTCCCAAGTTAAACAAACGTCAATAATCCGCAAGAACCCAGCAACACAACAATATTCAGTGACAACAAAATTGATATAATTTAAACAAGAAAAATTCTTAAATATATAGCAAATATTTATATACTTCTTTTGGGGGTTTTCAAAATGTCAATGACTTTCTAATTACTATTTACTCGATGAGGGAACAAAAGCACAAACTAATGAATGTACATATAATATAAAAATTAATTGTCCAAAAACTAAATAAAAATTAAATGCATAATTATATTTAGGCACAATGCTAATGAACTTTGGGAAATCAAATTTCGACAAAATTTTCTATAGAAAAAAAATGAACACAATTTTCTATAAAAATAAAATGTTTACACAATTTTCTATAAAAATAAAATTTTTACACAATTTTCTATAAAAATAAAATTTTGAAAAAATTTTCTATAGAAATAAAATTTTGAAAAAATTTTCTACAGAAATCAAAATTTGAGAAAATTTTCTATGGAAATAAAATTTTGAGAAAATTTTCTATAGAAATAGAATTTTGACAAAATTTTCTATAGAAATAAAATTTTGTTAAAATTTTCTATAGAAATAAAATTTTCTATAGAAATAAAATTTTGTTAAAATTTTCTATAGAAATAAAATTTTATTAAAATTTTCTATAGAAATAAAATTTTGACAAAATTTTCTATAGATATAAAATTTTGACAAAATTTTCTATAGAAATAAAATTTTGCAAAAATTTTCTAAAGAAATAAAATTTTAACAAAGTTTTCTATCGAAATAAAATTTTAACAAAGTTTTCTATAGAAATAAAATTTTGACAAAATTTTCTATAAGAAATAAAATGTTGACAAAATTGTCTATAGAAATAAAATTTTGACAAAATTTTCTATAGAAAAAAAATTATTAAAATTTCTATACAAATAAAATTTTGACAAAATTTTCTATAGAAATAAAATCTTGACATCAATGTTCTAAAGAAATAAAATTTTGACAAAATTTTCAATATAAATAAAATTTTGTTAAAATTTTCTATAGAAACAAAATTTTCTACAGAAATAAAATTTTGACAAAATTTTCTATAGAAATAAAATTTTGACAAAATTTTCTACTAAAATAAAATTTTGTTGAAATTTTCTATAGAAATAAAATTTTGTTAAAATTTTCTATAGAAATAAAATTTTGCAAAAATTTTCTAAAGAAATAAAATTTTAACAAAGTTTTCTATATAAATAAAATTTTAACAAAGTTTTCTATCGAAATAAAATTTTAACAAAGTTTTCTATAGAAATAAAATTTTGACAAAATTTTCTACTAAAATAAAATTTCGCACAATTTTCTATAAAAATAAAATTTTTACAAAATTTTCTATAGAAACAAAATTTTGACAAAATTTTCTATAGAAATAAAAATGTATACACAATTTTCTATAAAAATAAAATTTTGGCAAAAGTTTCTATAGAAATAAAATTTTGAAAAAAATTTCTTTAAAAAAAATTTTTGACAAAATTTTCTATAGAAACAAAATTTTGACAAAATTTTCTTTAGAAACAAAATTTTGACAAAATTTTCTATAGAAATAAAATTTTGACAAAATTTTCTAAAAAATTTGTTAAATTTTGTTAAATTTTTCTATAGAAATAAAATTTTGTTAAAATTTTCTATAGAAATAAAATTTTGCAAAAATTTTCTAAAGAAATAAAATTTTGCAAAAATTTTCTAAAGAAATAAAATTTTAACAAAGTTTTCTATCTAAATCAAATTTTAACAAAGTTTTCTATAGAAATAAAATTTTGACAAAATTTTCTACAAAAATAAAATTTTTACAAAATTTTCTATAGAAATAAAATTTTTACAAAATTTTCTATAGAAATAAAAATGTATACACAATTTTCTATAGAAATAAAAATGTATACACAATTTTCTATAAAAATAAAATTTTGGCAAAAGTTTCTATAGAAATAAAATTTTGAAAAAATTTTCTTTAAAAAAAATTGACAAAATTTTCTATAGAAACAAAATTTTGACAAAATTTTCTATAGAAACAAAATTTTGACAAAATTTTCTATAGAAACAAAATTTTGACAAAATTTTCTATAGAAATAAAAATTTTGACAAAATTTTCTATAATAATAAAATTTTGTTAAAATTTTCTATAAAAATAAAATTTTGTTAAAATTTTCTATAGAAATAAAAATTTGACAAAATTTTCTATAGATATAAAATTTTGTTAAAATTTTTTATGGAAATAAAATTTTGCAAAAATTGTCTAAAGAATTAAAATTTTGACAAAATTTTCTATAGAAATAAAATTTTGACAAAAATTTTTATAGAAATAAAATTTTGATAAAAATTTCAATAGGCATAACATTTTGACAAAATTTTCTATAGAAATAAAATTTTCACAAAATTTTCTATAGAAATAAAATTTTGACAAAATTTTCTATAGAAATAATATTTTGACATAAATTTTCTATTGAAATACAATGTTCACAAAACTTTCTATAGAAATAAAATTTTTGCAAAATTTTGTATAGAAATAAAATTTTGGCAAAATTTTGTATAAAAATAAAATTTTGACAAAATTTTCTATTGAAAACAGTTAAATAAAAAATTGACAAAATTTTCTATAGAAATAAAATTTTGTTACAATTTTCTATAGAAATAAAATTTTGTTAAAATTTTCTATAGAAATAAAATTTTGACAAAAATTTCTATAGAAATAAAATTTTGATAAAAATTTCAATAGGCATACAATTTTGACAAATTTCTTTATAGAATTATTATTTTGACATAAATTTTTTATTGAAATACAATTTTCACAATACTTTCTATAGAAATAAAATTTTGACAATATTTGCTATAGAAATAAAATTTTGACAAAATTTTCTATAAAAATAAAATTTTGACATAAATTTTCTACAGAAATAAAATTTTGAGAAAATTTTTTATAAAACTAAAATTTTGATATAAATTTTCTATAGAAATAAAATTTTGACAAAATTTGCTATAGACATAAAAGATTTATTTTATTATATTTCTTTTCTTTTATTTATTTTGTGACAAATTTTTCGACAGAAATAAAATTTTGACATAAATTTTCCACAGAAATAAAATCCTGACAAAATTTTCTATAGAATTAAAATTTTGAGAACATTTAAAAAAAAAATAAAATTTTGATATAAATTATCTATAGATATAAAAGATTTATTTTATTTTATTTCTTTTCTTTCATTTATTTTTGACAAAATTTTCAAAAGAATAAAATTTTTGGCATAAATTTTCCACAGAAATAAAATCCTGACAAAATTTTCTATAGAATTAAAATTTTGAGAACATTTAAAAAAAAATAAAATTTTGACAAAATTTTCTATAGAAATGAAATTTTCACAAAAATATTTTTAAATATTTTAAAGAAGGTTTTCTATTTTAAAGTAAATAATAATACCAAAATTGTTTTTTTAATATCATATTTAATATTTTATTTTGTATTTACCATAATTGTTTTGATATAATTTTAATTCTTTTTACATCATCTCCTTTCCACAGGCCACCCTAATATCCAACCACAATTATCCTGTGGAAGAGCATATAGTCCATACAAATGATGATTACATTCTCACAATGTATCGCATTCCAGATTCACCAAAGCTTCGAGACAGCAATGTGACCACAAAACCAGTGGTATTTCTACAACATGGTATACTATGTGCCTCGGACGATTGGATTATAAATGGACCAGAGACATCGCTGGCCTATATGTTTGCCGATATGGGTTACGATGTGTGGTTGGGAAATGCCCGGGGCAATACCTATTCCCGCCAACATAAACACAAAAGACCCGATTCATCAGATTTTTGGAATTTTAGTTGGCATGAGATCGGGGTCTATGATTTAACGGCGATGTTGGATTATGTCTTGGAGGAGACGAATGTGGGTTCTGTCCACTTTGTGGCACACTCCCAGGGAACAACAACATTTTTTGTTCTAATGTCTTCGATGCCATGGTACAATGAAAAAGTACGCACCGTCCATTTATTAGCACCCATAGCATTTATGCGAAATCATTCGTTTGTCTTATCCAAAGTGGGTGGCATATTTCTGGGTTATCCATCATTTTTGAGTATGGTCTTGGCCGGAGTTGAACTGCTGCCGACGACAAGTGTACAAAAGCTATTCTGTGAATATATTTGCTCACCCGATTCACATTTTCAATTTTTATGTTCGGGAATTTTGAATTTCATTGGAGGCTGGGGCACAAGGCATTTGAATCATGTAAGTATGGACTAATGAGTGTATAAAACATAATCATAGCGATGGGCGAATAGAAAAAAAAAGCGACGTAAGTGTGAAAATATAACCATAGCGATAGGCGGTAGGCGTTGAGCGGTAGGCGAAACATTTTGTTCGAGGCGACAAATACAATAAATTTGAAGATAAAAGAGTGTCCACGTGGCAAGGCAACAACAATGCCTAGTGATGAGTTCAAACATTTGATAAGCGATGGAAACACTATACCATTTTCCGCCAAGGAATTAGAATAGACTTTAATTTGGCGACACGCCGCTAGCGGTCACGGTATTCCGTAGCGGATTTTGGGCTTCCCATAAGAAATACACGTAAGCAAGTGTTCACCTAGGTGCCACAGTGGTGCAATGGTTAGCATGCCCGCCTTGCATAAACAAGGTCGTGGGTTCGATTCCTGCTTCGACCGAACACCAAAAAGGTTTTCAGTGGTGGATTATCCCACCTCAGTAATGCTTATGACTTTTCTGAGGGTTTCACTGCAATGTGGAACGCCGTTCGGACTCGGCTATAAAAAGGAGGTCCCTTGTCATTGAGCTTAACATGGAATCGGACAGCACTCAGTGATAAGAGAGAAGTTCACCAATGTGGTATCACAATGGACTGAATAGTCTAAAGGGTGATACGGTCGATTTGGTCAAGGGAAAACGCGTGTAAATCGGTGAAATCGTTTATTTAAAAAATCAAATTAAATTTCTTTTTCAAGTTCAATTAGTATAAAATTCAGGAAAAATATTCAGTTAGGCTTTCGCCTAACCAAATCCGAATTGCCGGGCCTCACGCTTGACACCTGCCATCAGATTTTGTACAGCCACCTTGTCCACCTTCTTCGCCGCAGAAAGCCAGTTTGCCTTGAACTGCTGCTCGTCCTTAGCAGTTTTTTTTTTGTCTTTTTTAGGTTCCGCTTGACAATAGCCCAGTATTTCTCAATTGGGCGGAGCTCTGGCGTGTTGGGAGGGTTTTTGTCCTTGGGAACCACCTGCACGTTGTTGGCGGCGTACCACTCCATGGCCTTTTTACCGTAATGGCAAGATGCCAAATCCGGCCAAAACAGTACGGAACAACCGTGTTTCTTCAGGAAAGGCAGCAGACGTTTATTCAAACACTCTTTCACGTAAATTTCTTGGTTGACAGTCCCGGAAGCTATGAAAATGCTGCTTTTCAAACCACAGATACAGATGGCTTGCCAAACCAGATATTTCTTTGCGAACTTTGACAGTTTTATGTGCTTGAAAATATCTGCTACCTTTCCTTCCTTTTGCCGTATAAAACTCCTGTCCCGGAAGCTGCTTGTAGTCGGCTTTGACGTAGGTTTCGTCGTCCATTACCACGCAGTCAAACTTCGTCAGCCTCCGGGATTGTGCTTTGGCCGTCGTATTTTGTTTATCATCGCGATTTGGAGTCACTACCTTCTTGTAAGTCGATAGTCCGGCTCGTTTTTTGGCTCGATGCATGGTTGTAGACGATACACCCAGCTTATTTGCGGCATATCGGAGAGAGAGGTTAGGGTTTCGCTTGAAACTACCGGCAACTCTCTTTGTCGTCTCAGCGGCTTCCGGTTTTCGATTTCCCCCCGATCCAGACTTCCTGGCTGTCGACAAACGTTCCCCAAACACTTTAATTACATTTGTAACGGTTGATTTGGCAAGTTTTAGCGATTTTGCCAGCTTTGCGTGAGAGTAGCTCGGATTTTCGCGATGCGCGAGCAAAATTTTGATATGCTGCTCTTCTTGCTTGGTCGGCATTTTGACAACTGAAGAGTGAATTCCAAAATCAAAATAGAAGCAACATTCTTCACACACACACCTTCAAAATGAGGGGTGTTCAGGTTTTTTAAATGTAAAATTGAAAGAAATACGTCAAGTTTTTATTGACAAAATTTTGACCGTATCACCCTTTAACTTTTGTTGTTGTAGCAGTGTGTTTATCGTCCAATTTTGCGTTGCGTTATGGTACATCAGCTTGCATCGAGATCTAGGAACTCTGCGAATAAAATGGGATGCGTCCAGAGTGATCTGGTCAGTCGGGTAGATATGGTTGAGCAAGCGAAAATGTGACAAGCGTCAATCAGTATGTTATTCCACTGCGTTTCACTTGTCTTAGACGTTCACACTGCGCCGCATAGTTTAAGGTTTCTTTGTACGCTTTCATGTGCTGCCGGCAAGCGACTTGAGTACCACGGTTCTACAACGTAGCTCATCACAAATTTCAGTGGCGATGGCAGGCGACTTCACGCCGCTTCTGCTGGGAAGTTGGGACCTGCGGTTACGAAGCGAGAGGCTGCTGTGTTAATGATGTCCAGGAGTACTCTATGGGCTACATGAATATAGGAGAGGACGGGAGCTGAAATCGTCCCAGTTGGGTTTCTTTGTGCAACAAGCAAACGACTTGAGTACCACGGTTCTACAACGTAGCTCATCATAAATTTCAATGGCGATGGCAGGCGACTTCCCGCCGCTTCTACTGGGAAGTTGGGACCTGCGGTATGAAGCGAGAGGCTGCTGTGTTAATGATGTCCAGGAGTACCCTATGGGCTACATGAATATAGGAGAGGGCGGGAGCTGATATCGTCCCAGTTGGTTTTTCTTTGTGCAGCCGGCAAGCGGCTTGAGGACCGCGTTTCTACTACAGAGCATATCACAAATTTCAGTAGCGTGGGCAGGCGACTTCCCGCCGCTTCTGATGGGAAGTTGGCACCAGCGGTTATGAAGCGAGAGGCTGATGCGTTAATGATGTCTAGAAGCATCCTCTGGGCTACATGAATATAGGAGAGGACGGGAGCTGAAATCGTTCCAGTTGGTTTTTCTTTGTGCGCATTCCATGTGCTGCCGGCAAGCGACTTGAGGACCACGATTCTACAACGGAGCTCATCACAAATTTCAGTGGCGTTGGCAGGCGACTTCCCGCCCCTTCTGCTGGGAAGTTGGGACCTGCGGTTATGAAGCGAGAGGCTGCTGTGTTAACGATGTCCAGGAGTACCCTATGGGCTACATGAATATAGGAGAGGACGGGAGCTGATATCGTCCCAGTTGGTTTTTCTTTGTGCAGCCGGCAAGCGGCTTGAGGACCGCGTTTCTACTACAGAGCTTATCACAAATTTCAGTGGCATGGGCAGGCGACTTCCCGCCGCTTCTGATGTGAAGTTGGCACCAGCGGTTATGAAGCGAGAGGCTGATGCGTTAATGATGTCTAGAAGCACCCTCTGGGCTACATGAACATAGGAGAGGACGGGAGCTGAAATCGTCCCAGTTGGTTTTTCTTTGTGCGCATTCCATGTGCTGCCGGCAAGCGACTTGAAGACCACGATTCTACTACGGAGCTTATCACAAATTTCAGTGGCGTTGGCAGACGACTTCCCGCCGCTTCTGCTGGGAAGTTGGAACCAGCGGTTATTAAGCGAGAGGATGCTGCGTTGATGATGTGCAGGAGTACCCTCTGGGCTACATGAACATAGGAGGGGACGTGAGCTAAAATCGTCTTAGTTGGTTTTTCTTTTGGTGGTGATGAACGTCTACGTTCACAGCTTATTAAATCGGAGGGTCGGGCCAATGGTGAGAACTATGGGGAGGTTAGGTTAGGTGGCAGCCCGATGTATCAGGCTCACTTAGACTATTCAGTCCATTGTGATACCACATTGGTGAACTTCTCTCTTATCACTGAGTGCTGCCGATTCCATGTTAAGCTCAATGACAAGGGACCTCCTTTTTATAGCCGAGTCCGAACGGCGTTCCACATTGCAGTGAAACTACTTAGAGAAGCTTTGAAATCCTCAGAAATGTCACCAGCATTACTGAGATGGGATAATCCACCGCTGAAAACTTTTTGGTGTTCGGTCGAAGCAGGAATTGAACCCACGACCTTGTTTATGCAAGGCGGGCATGCTAACCATTGCACCACTGTGGGGAGGTGATCTGATCCTAGTAAAATTAAGTGGACAAAATGTCATTTATCAGTTGGCGCTAAGAAATATCTGACGGAGTCATTTATCTATTCTGCCAAAGCTATGCCTCTCTGGTAATTACCCAGGAGAAAATTCCAAAGTTCATGGAGGACATTGAAGTCTCCTAGCACGAATCGGTTATGTCCACACCACAGTCACTCAATTTGTGGGCTATAGCCTGAAGCACAGCTACCACCCATCAGCTTCAGACTTGACTTCAATTCCCATACATTCCATGTAAGGGTAACTATTGTTTGGCACAAGGGAGATAGGTCTATTCTGCACGATATAAAAGCCACCATCTCTATTCCTTAGGCGATCCTTACCCAGCATTTTGTATCTATCACAATGGCGTAAGCTACAGGTGTCATTGTTACTTGGACCGCCGCAACCTGGATTCACTTTCATAAACCGTATTTTGTTACAAATCTTACCTCTGTGTCCATGGCAATTAAATTGCAAAAATTATGCACTTTCCGCGACTGGTACAACAATATTCGGTGTTCGATGCTGCGACATTATTGATGTGTGTGTGATAATGAGTTGGAGGGCATGTAGCCTGTCGACCCCCTACTGTTGTCGTTGTCACAGCATTCTGCCATGCAGTCCGTGTTACTACTCCCTAAGCTATGTTAGGCCGGAACACTTTCGGAAGTACATCCACTCCAAGCACCTGTAAAACCTTGCCGAAATCGAATCTTCTAAATCTGATCTCGACAGACTGTACAGTACAATGGTCCGCTATTCCATGGCGGCGGGTTCTTTGCACTGGATTGACCCGATGGGTCCAACTCATCGGCCAAGGGATGCCACATCAGTTTTCGTGGTGTTTGGTCTGTCTTTTTGTATTGGAGGAGGTGCATCCCGGGGAGTCTACTCCGTCTAATTTTAGTTCGCTCCAGGATAGTGGAAAACCCCGGACTATGGTAATGTTCAGTCTGCCAAAACCAAATTCACCACCGCTCGGTTTCGCTGAGGTGTTACCGGTGCCTGCAGTGGATGCGCTTGGGAACTGTTCCGGCCTAAAATCGATACGTGAGTATAGTCACACTGACTACGCGAAGGATGCTGCGCCAAAGACAGACTGCTTGATCCCATCGTCTTCTCCAGCTCACCAATATTTCCCACCGCAGCATCTGAAAGCGAATATTGTGGTACCAGGTCCGGAATAAGCATCATTTTTGAAATTTGATCCGATGGATCCTCCTCATCGACCAACGGCTGCCACATCAGTGTACGTGTTATTTGGTCTGTCTTTTTGTGTTGGAGGAGGTGCATCCCGGGGAGCCTACTCACTCCGATTTTAGTTCGATCCGTGATAAAGGAAAAACCTGGACCATGGTAATGTTCCGTCTTCCGAAACAAAATTCACCGCAGTTCGGTCTCGGTGAGCTATAACCGGTACCTGGAATAGGTGCACTTCCGGAACTGTTTCGGCCAAACATTGCTACGGGAGTATAGTCACATTGGCTATGTCTTAGGATGCTGTGCCAACGACAGCAGTACTGGGTCATCAGACTACCTGACCCCACCGACTTCTCCAGCTCACCAACCGAATATTGTGGTACCAGTTCCGGAAAGTCCATCATATTTGCAATTTGATTGCAATGGGCTCCGAGGAAAGAACAGTGACATTGTAGATTTTATGAACCGTGGAAATTCTTTTAGCTTCAGAAAGGCTTATGTTTTTATTAAACTCCATCCATCGGAATACAATCAGGGTCGCCAATCTATTCCGGCTCGTACCAGACACAAACGGAGGAGGCTCTTCGGAATGCACTTCCTCCAGCACATGGAGACGTAAGAAACAAGACGAACACTGATGTTGCAGCCGCAGGCCGATGAGCTGGACCCATCGAATCAATCCGATACATAGAACCTATCGCCGTAGAATTGTTCAAGTTTATTCTAATTACTTGGCGAATATGCCATAATGTTGCCATTGCATTCCATAATTTTTAAGTCACTACTTAGCGTTGTTATTGCCTGGTCCCGTGGAAATTCTTTTATCTTCAGAAAAGCGTATGATTTTATGCAACTCCATCCATCGGAAGAGAATCAGGGTCGCGAATCTATCTCGGCTCGGACCAGAAGCAAACGGAGAAGGCTCTCCGGGATGCACCTCCTCCAGCACATGGAGACGAAAGACGAACACTGATGTGGCAGCGGCAGGCCGATGAGCTGGACCCATCGGGTCAATCCGATATAGAGAACCTTACACCGTGGGATTGTTAAAGTCTATTCAAATTCATGGGCGGAAATGCCATAATGTTGCCATTGCATTCCAAAATTTGCAAGACACTACTAAGCGTTGCTGTTGCTTGGTCGCGTGGAAAGTCTTCATCTTCAGAACAGAACAGCGTATATTTTTATTCAACTCCATCACAAGCAAGTCCGGAAACAAGACAGTCCGGAATCCCTGGCCGACAAGCTTATTGTATTTGTATGTAGCGGGAAAATGTTTCGCCTACCGCTTATCGCTATGGTTATGTTTACACACTAAAGAGATTTGAGGGAATGGTCAATACTAATTCCATATTTTCTTTCTTATATAATTCCAGACTTTATTGCCTCATGTCTGTGAAACTCATCCAGCGGGAGCTTCAACCACACAAATCATCCATTATTTGCAATTGTATACCTCAGGAGATTTCAAACAATTTGACTATGGCATTGATCTCAATCTCAAGAAGTACAACCAAAAAACCCCACCCCATTATGATGTGACCAATATCAAGAGCTGTGTTCACATGTATTATAGCACAAACGATTATATGTCCGCCGTTGAAGATGTCGAATACTTGGCCAGTTTATTACCCTGTGCTGAGCTATATCGTATACCCTATGATGATTGGAATCATTATGATTTCCTATGGTCCATTAATGTTAAGGAAATGATAAACGATCGTATTATAGAGAAGATAGAACATTATGAGCGAACGCATGATCATGACCAGAGTATAAATCACACAACCTGATATTCCTACATTGTTTTTTGTATTGTTTAAATTTTGTAAATATTATTTGGATAATTTAAATTTTAAGTAATAATTAATAAGAATTATAGCAACGAACAAGTGATACTATTTCATAGGAACTCAATAATTGTTGTAAGGCTTAAATGGTTCAGATGCGCTTTTATTTCTACAAGTACCCTAGTTTTGTATTTAAATATTAGTAATTTATAAGAAGAGCAGTTACTAAAGAAACATTAATAAAATTAATGAAAAACAACATTTGCTGAATATACAAAAATGTAAGATTCCAAAAATAAAATCAAAAAAATATATTTGAAAATAAAACATTAAAGAAATTAATTGAAATTTATAGTTTTATTTATGTCAAAATTTTATTTCTATAGAAAATTTTGTCGAAATTTTCTTTCCATAGAAAATTTTGTCAAAATTTTATTTCTATGGGAAATTTGGTCAAAATTTTATTTCTATAGAAAATTTTGTCAAAACTTAATTTCTATAGAAAATTTTGTCAAAATTTAATTTCTATAGAAAATTTTGTCAAAATTTTATTTCTATAGAAAATTTTGTCAAAATTTTATTTCTATAGAAAATTTTGTCAAAATTTTATTTCTATGGAAAATTTTGTCAAAATTTTATTTCTATAGAAAATTTTGTCAAAACTTAATTTCTATAGAAAATTTTATTTCTATGGAAAATTTTGTCAAAATTTTATTTCTATAGAAAATTTTGTCAAAACTTAATTTCTATAGAAAATTTTGTCAAAACTTAATTTCTATAGAAAATTTTGTCAAAATTTTATTTCTATAGAAAAGTTTATCAAAATGTTATTTCTATAGAAAATTATTGTCGGTTGCACAATTGTCAATGCATTGCTATACATTTTGTCAAAATTTTATTTCTATAGAAAATTTTGTCAAAGTTTAATTTCTATAGAAAATTTTGTCATCATTTTATTTCTATAGAAAATTTGTCTAAATTTTATTTCTATAGCAAATTTTGTCAAACTTTTATTTCTGTCAAATGTTGTCAAATTTTATTTCTATAGAAAATTTTGCAAAATTTTATTTCTATAAAAAATTTGTCTAAATTTTATTTCTATAGCAAATTTTGACATCATTTTATTTCTATAGAAAATTTGATCAAAATTTTATTTCTATAAAAAATTTGTCTAAATTTTATTTCTATAGCAAATTTTGTCAAAATTTTATTTCTATAAAATGCTGTCAAATTTTATTTCTATAGAAAATTTTGTCAAAACCTAATTTCTATAGAAAATTTTGTTAAAAAGTTATTTCTATAGAAAATTTTGTCAAAATTTTATTTCTATAGAAAATTTGTCAAAATTTTATTTCTATAGAAAATTTTGTCAAAATTTTATTTCTATAGAAAATTTTGTCAAAATTTTATTTCTATAGAAAATTTTGTCAAAATGTTATTTCTATAGAAGACTTTGTCAAAATGTTATTTCTATAGAAAATTTTGTCAAAATGTTTTTTCCATAGAAAATTTTGTCAAAATTTTATTTTTATAGAAAATTTTGTCAAAATTTTATTTCTATAGAAATTTTTGTCAAAATTTTATTTCTATAGAAAATTTTGTTAAAATTTTATTTCTATAGAAAATGTTGTTAAAAAGTTATTTCTATAGAAAATTTTGTCAACATTTTATTTCTATCAAAAATTTTGTCAAAATTTTATTTCTATAGAAAATTTTGTCAAAATTTTATTTCTATCGAAAATGTTGTCAAAATTGTATTTCTATAAAAAATTTTATTTCTATAGAAAATTTTGTCCAAATTTTATTGCTATAAAATGTTGTCAAATTTCTATAGAAAATTTTGCAAAATTTTATTTCTATAAAAAATTTGTCAAAATTTTATTTATATAGCAAATTTTGTCAAAATTTTATTTCTATAGCAAATTTTGTCAAAATTTTATTTCTGTAAAAAATACTGTCAAAATTTTATTTCTATTGAAAATGTATCAAAATTTTATTTCTATTTATTGTCAATGCATTGCTATATCGATGACGAAGATTCCATGATTATCGACTGTTTACAGTTTACTCCCTTAAATTTTATTTCTATAGAAAATTTTGTCAAAATTTTATTTCTATGGAAAATTTTGTCAACATTTTATTTCTATACAACATTTTGTCAAAATTTTATTTCGATAGAAAATTTTGTCAAAATTTTATTTCTATAGAAAATTTTGTCAACAGTTTATTTCTATCAAAAATTTTGTCAAAATTTTATTTCTATAGAAAATTTTGTCAACATTTTGTCTTCATTTTATTTCTATAGAAAATTTTGTCAAAATTTTATTTTTATAGAAAATTTTGTCATCATTTTATTTCTATAGAAAATTTTGCCAAATTTTATTTCTTATTTGTCACAATTTTATTGCTTTAAAATTTTGTCAAAACTTAATTTCTACGGAAAATTTTGTCAAAATTTTATCAAAATTTTATTTCTATAAAAAATTTTGTCAAAATTTTATTTCTATAGAAAATTTTGTCAAAATTTTATTTCTTTCGAAAATTTTGTCAAAATTTTATTTCTTTCGAAAATTTAGTCAAAATTTTATTTCTATAGAAAATTTTGTCAAAATTTTATTTTATCGATAAGAAATAAATATTTATTTTTAATAGCGAGATTTCCGATCTTATCGATTTTTTTCATTTTCTACTTTTAAACCCGTTATGCAGTGAACCCGTTATCTAGTGAAAATTCCGTTGTATACAGATAATGCAGTGTTACCATGTGTGTATGTTAAAATCGATAACAACACTCCACGAAATTTTTCGGTAGCGTTAATGGCAACAGCGAAATTTTCCCTACCCATTGAGAAATGCATAGGTACTTTTTCGATGAGATAGACATTGCTATATTTGCTAAGGAAATTTCTGTGAGGCTTTATTATCGATTGTTTACATTTTTCTCCAATACGAGGTACATGCCAAAACTGTACTATTATTGGCATACAAACGAAATTTCCGTTGGAGGTGCGTACCGGACTTAAAGCCCGATTGTGTTTTTTCAATTGAAAATTCCGCGAAGCGATGTTATGCGCTTTACAGACTATCAGTTATTCCGGACGACAGTGCTCGTGTCGAACATATCCCATATATTGTGCATATTATAAAGGGCACCTTATACGGTCGGATAAACCCTGCGACACAACACGTTGCGGCGACAAATCCGATTGTATAAGGTCGTGTTCGGCTGTCGCGGGGACGTGTTGGTATAAAATCAAAACAACTTTGATTTTTTCTGGTTGGGTGGTACAAATCATTGAGTGTAAGGGGATGTTCGACAAACATTATCAAAGACAAATTTATTTTTACATTAAAAACAGGCATTTCTGCAATGAAATTAATGATGGATCGCCAATTCTGGTTGAAAATTAAAGAAATATATAAATCTAAACCAGTATTGTGGCAAAAACGTGGAAAATATCCACTTCCAATCAATGGGAAACCAGGCGACAAGTATTTTAAATTCATCAAGTAATTTGTAATATATTAAATGTGGATTACTTCAGGTATCATTGTTTTGACACATATACCAGGATTTTTTTATTATTTTCTTCCATTTTTTCAGTAAAAAATGGTTTCACCGAAGATTTCGTACAACTTCATTGTTTGTTTATGCTTCTTCTTATTTTTTAATGTTGTCATCACATTTGTTCGTGCAGTGTAAGGGCAAAACTTGAACGAACACACAACAAATAGACGAACCTCTGTCGGATTGTTTATCCGACCGTCTAAGGTCCGCTTAAGTTAAGTCCGAAGGCATAATCGATACTGCTGCATGTTTATGGGATCGATAACACATTTACCGATTATGTAGTCATCGCCGACAAGTCGTATCGATCCGACACACTGTAAGATTTTTTACAAACACCGACATTCCGTACGGAATTACTGATAGTCTGTAAAGCGCATTATCCATAATTTACATATGTTATCCATAATCTACATATGTAATGGAAATATGTGACAAACTGCATTATCGATACGTAAAAGAAAATCCGCATACCGGACTTTAGTCATAAGATATGCATTGCTACATATTTGCTAACGAAAGTTCCATGAGGTGTTATTATCGACTGTTTACTTTTTGTTCTCCCTTAATACATTGCATAACTGTGTTATTGGCACGTAAACCCAATATTCACTATAAGGTGGGTAATACGTTCGGGTTTCGAGTTGAAAATCGCGTTTTTTCGGAATTTTCGCTACCCATAGAAATGCATAGGTACTTTTTCGAGTGAAATTTTCAGTAGAACGATTTTATCGATGCTTTGCATTTTCTGCCATAAAGCCCGATATGCCTCTCTAATGAAATTTCACTACCCATACGATAGGCATTGCAATATTTGCTAAGGAAAATTCCGTGAGGAGTTATTATCGATTGTTTCCAATTTTTCTCCCATAAGAAATACATGACAAAACTGTATTATTGACATACAAACGAAATTTCCGCCACAGGTGCATACCAGACTTAACGTCCGATTGTTTTTGCTATTGAAAATCCCGCTTGGCGTTGTTATCGACTATTTACATATTTCTTTCATTGGAAATTGTTATCGGCATGAAACAGAAATTTTTCGCAAGCGATGCACACCGGGCTTTAGTCATAAGAAATGCATTGCTATATATTTGCTAACGAAAGTTCCGTGAGGCTTTATTATCGATTTTTATATTTTGCTCCCTTAATACATTGCAAACTGTGTTATTGGCATTTAAAAGCACGGAAGACCGGAAGCACGGAAGATTCATAAAGCGTCTTACAGACTATAAGTTTTTCCGGACGGAATGTCTGTATTTGAAAAGAAACTAATGGTGTTTTCTTTTCTGAAAAAAGTGCTTTGCCGTCATTTTGTCTGTACAGAATGCGCATTTTTTAAATGTTACCAGCAACCTAAAAAAATGCTATCATTTCAGCGGGCAGAAAAGAATTCAAAGAAGGAAACAGGGCAATCGCAGCACTCTCGTTTGTTGGCAGTGCTGAAAATGCCCGTAATTTGTCTCTATGCGTGGCACTATTTTCACAACAGAATTCGAAGCCTTTTCGCACTTTTGCCTGTTTTTTTTTTTAGAAAAGAACCTAAAAAGTACATTTTGCAAAAAAAGTGCACATTTTTTACAAGAAAAGAAAACACCATTAGAGTGTGTCCAATCGATACGACAATTCGTTGATGACTAAATAAACGGTAAATATGTTGTCGACCCCATAAAAATGCAGCAGTATCGATTATGCCTTCGGACTTAACTTATAATGTGGCCAATATATGGGATATGTTCGACACGACCATTGTCGTCCGGATAAACTTATAATCTGTACGGCGCATAAGAAATGCATTGCTACATATTTGCTAACGAAAGTTCCGTGAGACGTTATTATCGATTTTTAAATGTTGCTCCCTTAATACATTGCGTAACTGTGCACGTAAAAGCCCGGGCTTTATTCATAAGAAATGCATTGCTACATATTTGCTAACGAAAGTTCCGTGAGGCGTTAATATCGATTGTTTACATTTTGCTCCCTTAATACATAGCATAATTGTGTTATTGGCATGTAAACAAAATTTCCGCTACAGGTTCGTACCGGGTTTTAATGCCGGTATGCGCCTCTAATGAAATTTCCCCTACCAATAAGAAATGCATTGGTATTTTCGCTATCGAAAATTCGTGAGGAGTTGTTATCGATGGTTTACATTATGTTCCCATGAGAAATGTATGGTAAAATCTGTATTATCGACACGCAACAGGAATTTTCCCAAGAGCTGCATACCGGGCTTTAAATTGTCACTTCTCCGTAAAGCCTAGTACTAAGATCACGTTTTCGCGCGAAAAACTGTTATACTACATATAAAAAAAACGTTAGCGCGGAATGGATGCGAAATGTTTGTTTTGAGCATTTTAAAGAACATATTTATACAACTCTGGATTTTTCGCACGAAAAAATAGCCAGGTATGTATATTATTTCGCATAAGTAAGTTAACATCTCTGGTTTTGAGACCCTATTTAGAGAGATATATGAAAATACTCGTTTTTCGCATAAACGAACTTAGTACTAAGCATAAAGGTGGGTATTAAGTTCGAGTTTAATGGTGTTTTCTTTTCTGAAAAAAGTGCTTTGCCGTCATTTTGTCTGTACAGAATGCGCATTTTTAAAATGTTAAGCCTAGTACTAAGATCACGTTTTCGCACGAAAAACTGTTATACTCCATATAAAAAAACGTTAGTGCGGAATAAATGCGAAATATTTGTTTTGAGCATTTTCCAACAAATATTTAAACAGCCCTGGATTTTTCGCACGAAAAAATAGACAGGCATATTATTTCGCATAAATAAGTTAACATCCCTGGGTTTGAGACCCTAGTTACGGAGATAGGAGAAGATATTCGATTGTCGCAGAAACGAGCTTAGTACTAAGCATTAGCCGTTAAAATCTTCATTTTTTTACCATTACTTTTCTTTAATCCATTTTAAGGAATACAAACTTCCTGAAAATTTGCTTTGGACTATTCCCCCATCAAGTTATAATAAAATTTGTAAAAAATATGTATAATTTTATGCCTTTTTTGCTGATGTAGTTTTCACTTTAGCGGCTAAACTGGAACTTAGTCTCACCTTTAGCCGTTAAAATCTTCATTTTTTCACGATTACTTTTGTTTAATAATCCATTTTAAGGAATACAAACTTTCCGAAAATTTGCTTTGGGCTATTCCCCATCAAGTTATAATACATTTTGTAAAAAATATGTATAATTGTATGCTTTTTTTGTTGGTGATTTAGTTTTCACTTTAGCGGCTAAAGCTGAGTACTATGTTCGGTTTTCAAGCTGAAAACCAGCTTGTTTTCACGGTTACTTTTTTAAATTAATTAAATTATAAATATAAAAGGGTTCACAATCAATTCCTTATATCGTTTCCATTCATTATTTCACAAAACTTTATAAAAATATAGTTGTCTTCAAATATATATTTGTACTTTTAATTTAGTGTTTTGGTGAAAAACCCGAACGTAGTACTCACCTTAAAGTGGAACTTAATACCTACCTTAACAACTCTAAATACGAAAAAAAAAATGATTTTTACCTATGAGACACGAACTCAGTACGGCCCATAATAAGTGAATAAAAATAATATCATACTTACCTTATGACATTTAAAAACGTATGTTAAAGTTAGATTAGTTCAGCACTAAAATCTCTCGAATATATAGCTATTTAAATAGGATTATTTTTTCCAAGTTTGCTATAAAACACTCGCACCATCATTTTCGTTAATTTCCAATCTCCGTTAAAAAATGCCGTATTACATTGACAGTTATTAGTAGGGTCACCACGTTTTTATTTAGTGATACCAAATATCTTCGGCTTGGCATCTCTGTTTTTAGTGAACAACGCCATTGCTTGGTAGAGAATAATTTCATCGACTTTTTCTCAAGGTGTAACCAGAAAAATTGCAACGAAGACGAAAAATTATTTCTTTCCGTGATCGTTTGATATTTTAATGAATTTTTAAAGTGTATAAAAAGGTGTGTGTAGTTGACGAAATATAAAGAACTAAATGAAATGAATTTGAAAACAATTTTACATCGATAACAAAACTATTAAGTTTTTCTGTCTATTCATCAGTACACTTCCATGGAAATTAAGAATTGATTAGCAGAAAAAGGGGAAAAAAAGCAATTCAATTGGTATGCGGAATGACAAAAAGCAATAAACCTTCATAAGATAAATTAGGAACTTGGAATAGTTTTATCTGTCCACAATGGAATCGACGGGAGTGGGTGAGTGTTTGTATATTATTAAGATTTTATTAAATTTTATATCTGATTTTCAATCTTTTTTCGTGTTCTGTTGTATATTCATCTTTTCCATAAGATTTTCTTGTTGGTGGTGTTCATGACTTCAGAAAAAAACAAGTGTCAAAAAAGGCCGCTATCACAGGGTTGTACTTGTCGATTTGTTATTTTAATACATTGAGGGCCGAACAATGTAATGGTGGCACTATAAAAGAGTGTTGTTAATACCTCGTTCTCAACACACTTCAAAAATCCACTTTAATTAGATTTCAACTCTAAAAAGGGGATTTTAGATCCACTTTAATTAGATTTCAACTCTAAAAAAGGGAACTTTAGACCCACTTTTAGTAGATTTCGAATTGAATGAATGGGTATTAGAGTTTTGGTGGAAATATCTAATAGCCCATCCACATTGAAAGTGTAATGTGAATGAGGTATAAATGAAAAGTGTAAATATTTAGGCTGTCATTCGGGATTGATTTTTAAAAATCTAGCGATTTGGGATTTCAAAATATTGAATCTAGGGAGTTTTCGGGATTCTTTAAATATTGTAACTAATAACAATCTACAGCACCGAAAAATTGTAGTACATTATGCCAATTTGGCTTAATTCAATATTATTAACAAAAAAGCTAACAAAGGCATATTGAAAAATTGAAAAAAAATGTAGCACTTAGTCCAATTCAATTTTATGAAGAGAAGGAAGTAATATCATATCGCTATCTTACTCAAAAAAAAAAAGATTTAAAGGATTTTCATTGTACCATCATGTTATTTTTTGTACTTCATCGTTTTAAGTAACTTCATAAAAATATCAAGCATCTAAAGTTTCATCAAATAAATACAATGAAAAACATCTCTCACAGTCGACAATGGTCTAAGATTTCAATTTATTAATAACAAATCTTAAAAAGCCACAAATTTAAAAAATTTGGATTATTTTTTTTTTATCCAAAATAAAAACAAAAAACCGAAATTCAGAATTAGGTTAGGTGGCAGCCCGATGTATAAGGCTCACTTTGACTTTTCAGTCTATTGTTATACCACATTGGTGAATTTCTCTCTAATCGCTGAGTGCTGCCCGATTCCATGTTAAGCTCAATGACAAAGGACCTCCTTTTTGTAGCCGAGTCCGAACGGCGTTCCACATTGCAGTGAAAGCACTTAGAGAAGCTTTGAAACCCTCAGAAATGTCACCAGCATTACTGAGGTGGGATAATCCACCGCTGGAAAATTTTTTGGTGTTCGGTCGAAGCAGGAATCGAACCCACGACCTTGTGTATGCAAGGCGGCCATGCTAACCAACCATTACACCATGGTGGCTCCCAATTTTCAGGAATAATTCAGTCCTTAAAATCCCGGGATTTCCCGGCTGACAGCCCTAGTAAACATATATACTTTATATTTGACGGCGATTACATTTTTATCAAATCTTGTCAAAACTTGCATAGAAAATATGCATGTCATTTGGGTTCCACAAATTTTGATGATCTTGTAGAACGGTCGGGTCCTCATCGTCTTGTAAAAAATATGAATGCATATCTTAAGGCTACCGGAAATTCGTTAGACGTGCATACCGCCCTTT
Source organism: Haematobia irritans (assembly GCF_050003625.1). Lineage (NCBI taxonomy): Eukaryota > Metazoa > Arthropoda > Insecta > Diptera > Muscidae > Haematobia > Haematobia irritans. The sequence goes on from NC_134398.1 coordinate 27,351,727, forward strand.
ATGCGCCGTCCAGACTATAAGTTTATCCGGACGGCAATGTTCGGGTTGAACATATGCCAGATATTGGCCACATACCGCAGCTTGTTAATGGGATTGATAACACATTTACCGATTATTTAGCCATCGCCGACAATTCCTAGCGATTGGATACACTGTAAAGATTCTTTACAAACACAGATATTCCGTCCGGAATAACGTATAGTCTGGACGGAGCATTAGGTACTAATCTGAGGATGCGACCACTACTATGGAAATATGGGATTGGCAGGAGTGAAAAATATGATGGCATTCCAGTTTTAATATCATTCGGAAATTGAGTTTGGAAAATTCCTGTAGTATGCCATTAATACAGCTTTGCCTTTTAGTTCTTATGGTAGCACATTGTAGACAGTCGATAACTCGGTATTCTCTAAAACAAAAAAAAAAAAAAATAACAGTACATTTCTTATGGTTAACGGAAATTTCGTAGGATGTACATACCGACTTTTAAGGAACTAATCTGAGGATGCGGCCATTACTGTGGAAATAAGAGATCGGAAGGAGTGAAAAATATTATGACATTTCGGTGTCAATATCTATCGGCAATTAGCCTTTGTTGTTGTTAGCCGAACAAATTGTCAGTACAACAGAATGGACATTAAGTTCCTGTTTCGATGGTGGATATAAAAAAATTGCAAAAGTTAATTTCTATAGGAAATTTTGTCAAAATTTCATTTCTATAGGAAATTTTGTCAAAATTTCACTTCTATAGAAAAATTCACTTCTAAAGAAAAATTTCATTTCTATAGGAAATTTTGTCAAAATTTCATTTCTTAGGAAATTTTGTCAAAATTTCATGTCTATACGAAATTTTGTCAAAATTTCATTTCTATAGGAAATTTTGCCAAAATTTCATTTCTATAGGAAATTTTGCCAAAATTTCATTTCTATAGGAAATTTTGCCAAAATTTCATTTCTATAGGAAATTTTGCCAAAATTTCATTTCTATAGGAAATTTTGCCAAAATTTCACTTCTATAGAAAAATTCACTTCTAAAGAAAAATTTCATTTCTATAGGAAATTTTGTCAAAATTTCATTTCTTAGGAAATTTTGTCAAAATTTCATTTCTATAGGAAATTTTGCCAAAATTTCATTTCTATAGGAAATTTTGTCAAAATTTCACTTCTATAGAAAAATTCACTTCTAAAGAAAAATTTCATTTCTATAGGAAATTTTGTCAAAATTTCATTTCTTAGGAAATTTTGTCAAAATTTCATTTCTATAGGAAATTTTGCCAAAATTTCATTTCTATAGGAAATTTTGCCAAAATTTCATTTCTATAGGAAATTTTGCCAAAATTTCATTTCTATAGGAAATTTTGCCAAAATTTCATTTCTATAGGAAATTTTGCCAAAATTTCATTTCTATAGGAAATTTTGCCAAAATTTCATTTCTATAGGAAATTTTGCCAAAATTTCATTTCTATAGGAAATTTTGCCAAAATTTCATTTCTATAGGAAATTTTGCCAAAGTTTCATTTCTATAGGAAATTTTGCCAAAATTTCATTTCTATAGGAAATTTTGCCAAAATTTCATTTCTATAGGAAATTTTGCCAAAATTTCATTTCTATAGGAAATTTTGCCAAAATTTCACTTCTATAGAAAAATTCACTTCTAAAGAAAAATTTCATTTCTATAGGAAATTTTGTCAAAATTTCATTTCTTAGGAAATTTTGTCAAAATTTCATTTCTATAGGAAATTTTGCCAAAATTTCATTTCTATAGGAAATTTTGCCAAAATTTCATTTCTATAGGAAATTTTGCCAAAATTTCATTTCTATAGGAAATTTTGCCAAAATTTCATTTCTATAGGAAATTTTGCCAAAATTTCATTTCTATAGGAAATTTTGCCAAAATTTCACTTCTATAGAAAAATTCACTTCTAAAGAAAAATTTCATTTCTATAGGAAATTTTGTCAAAATTTCATTTCTTAGGAAATTTTGTCAAAATTTCATTTCTATAGGAAATTTTGCCAAAATTTCATTTCTATAGGAAATTTTGCCAAAATTTCATTTCTATAGGAAATTTTGCCAAAATTTCATTTCTATAGGAAATTTTGCCAAAATTTCATTTCTATAGGAAATTTTGCCAAAATTTCATTTCTATAGGAAATTTTGCCAAAATTTCATTTCTATAGGAAATTTTGCCAAAATTTCATTTCTATAGGAAATTTTGCCAAAATTTCATTTCTATAGGAAATTTTGGCAAAGTTTCATTTCTATAGGAAATTTTGCCAAAATTTCATTTCTATAGGAAATTTTGCCAAAATTTCATTTCTATAGGAAATTTTGCCAAAATTTCATTTCTATAGGAAATTTTGCCAAAATTTCATTTCTATAGGAAATTTTGTCAAAATTTAATTTCTATAGGAAATTTTGTCAAAATTTCACTTCTATAGGAAATTTTGTCCAAATTTTATTTCTATAAGGAAATTTTGCCAAAATTTCATTTCTATAGGAAATTTTCTCAAAATTGTATTTCTATAAGGAAATGTTGTCAAAATTTTATTTATATAAGGAAATTTTCTCAAAATTTTATTTCTATAAGGAAATGTTGTCAAAATTTTTTGACGTTAGCCGAAATTTTAAGTGCAAATCAAATTTTCTTATCCAGACATAAATTTTCTACACATTTTTGTTAATTAAATACAGATGAAACAAGCATCAATCTTAAAATATTTTTATCCTTTCCCATGTTTTTAGTTATTAGTTATTAATTTTTTTTTATTTTTAGAAAACCCCGATACATCGGCATTCCCGGAACAACCCGATCCATCAGCTTTCCTAGAACAACAACACGATGAATCTGCTTTCCCAGATCACCCCGATGAGACTACTTTTCCAGACCAACCCGAAACATCGGCTTTCCAAGAACAACTGGATGCATCTGCTGCAACCTCAACAGAGGCTCAATTGGCTATGCTCGTTAAATTATCCACACAAGGAGTACCGAAACTATTTTGTCCAATTTGTAATAAGGCCTTGGTATCGTTACATGGCTATGTGAAACATGTGAAAAAACATGAACCTCCTGGAGGATTTCTTTGTCGATATTGTGAGGCTCGTTTTTGCTCTGACGAAGAATTAAAAAAACATCGTGAAACAGAGCATACAACAATTGCTTGTCGTCTATGCAAGGACACAACGTTCACTAATGAAGAAGACTACAGGGTCCACATACGAGATATACACAATGGAGTGGACCGACAATTGTATAATTGTGAAAAATGTGGGGCAGCCTATAAGACCATAGAACCCTATCGCCGACATATCGAAAACGATTGTGGCTCAATTAAGCCATTTAAATGTGATTTGTGTCCCATGGCATTTGTGACAAAATACAATTTGAAACACCACAAAGAGAATCATAGTGGGGAATTGAAATTCTGTTGTAGCTATTGTGGCAGAAACTTTAAGCAAAAAGCTCGATTGATTGAACATGAAAGAACTCATACAGGTAAATAATTTTTATTTATTTGTTTTATTTGCCCTAAAAATTAATTTCATTTTTTCTTTTATTTTAGGAGAAAAACCATACAAATGCGATGTAAGATAATCAAAGATTGAATTCTTGTTCGATTCTACTATCACTCTCATCACTTCTTTCATATTTTAGGTATGTGGCAAAAGTTTCTCCCATCGCGAAAGCATTGTAACCCATTCCACTATTCATACTGGCATCAGACTTATCGAGTGTAAATGCTGCAGCTCACGTTTCTCGTGTTACTCCAATTTAATTAAACATCGCCGCAATAGACCTGATACTTGTGGTCAACCGGAATATGATCCACCACGAAATCGTATTAGGAAATTTACCTCAAGAAGTAAACATAGCAACCATAGCTCACATTTATGATCTTAAGATATACATTTAATTTTGTTTTTCATTTTTCAGTTCCGGCTCTCTTAAATCCCAATACGGAAATAAAAGTCGTAAATGTTAATAAAATTATTAAACCTGATGATTTGGAAAAAGCTAAGGCAAAAGAAAAAGAAGCCTCTGAAAAACCAAAACCACCGAGAACAGCTCGAAAGCGTACCGGTGGCGGAGGTTTGAATTTACCCATTCGCAAAAGACAAACAAAGAATAAAAAGCGTTCAAAGACCACAATTGAGTTTGATGATAGTGATGACGAAGATGTCGATTGGACTGGCAGAAAAGATAACGGCAATGAAGAGCAGGATTCTGAAGATAAACCCTTAAAGGATAAAATAGTACGACCCAAGCGAGAGCGTAAAACGCGTGGTAAACCAGAAACTGACCCTATTGAAGAAGTCCCCATTACGGCGGGACCATCTACGGCATGGTCCGATGACAGTGAAGATGATTATGTTCCAGATTTTGAGAAAGAAGATGATTCCGAGGAAGAAGCAAAGGAATCCAAAGATCTCAAATTTCCCATTAAAATAAAACAAGAGGCCAAGGAGGATACTTCACACCTTGATATTCAAAATCTAGATGAATTTGAATATTCAACTATCGATACGAGCGCTGTAAAATCCGAAAAAGATGATATCAATATATTCAGTGAAAAAGATAAAATTTTGGAATGTTTGCTAAGCGAAGGCGATTCGTTTATTGACACTAGTTTGCCAACGGGGACAACAAACGCGCCTACAGAATATAAAGCACAAAGTCATGTCAAAAAAGGAAAGCTATTGAAAAATTATTCTACAGAAGAATGTGACAAAGATTATACATTGGAAGAAACAGAAGTTGTGCTGGTGAAAAATGAAGACAGCGATGATGACGATGATGATCATTTTCCCTTGGAGGATATGTTAGAAGTAAAAGCAGAGGTAAGTTGTTCATATACATATATGGCATATGCAAGTAGACGAACTCTGCGATTAGGATGGGAAGTGTGCCCAGAGTGATATATGGGCGACAGAAGTCGTTTGGGCAGGGAACGCGAAAAAATAATGGGCGCCATGTGGTCATGGTTTAAAAATGAGTCATATATTAGACCATGGCACAAAAAGTGTCACTAGCAATAAAATGCACATATTTTTAGAAATTTTCTTTTTCTACGAAATTTTGATATCCATTTTCTTTTAAGTTAGAACAAAAATAAACCCTACCTCAACTTCATCGAAAATTAATGGGAGAAAATTCATGGGAGAAAATTCGATTAACCTATTACAGACAATTTCCATTGCAAAAAAAAACCTACCAAACAAAAAATCTCATTTTGTCAAAATTTTACCAAAAAACTACCAAACAAAAAAATCTCATTTTGTCAAAATTTTATTTCTATAGAAAATTTTGTCAAAATTTTATTTCTAGAGAAAATTTTGTCAAAATTTTATTGCTATAGAAATTTTGTCAAAATTTTATTTCTATAGAAGATTTTGTCAAAATTTTATTTCTATAGAAAATTTTGTCAAAATTTTATTTCTATAGAAAATTTTGTCAAAATTTTATTTATATAGAAAATTTTGTCAAAATTTTATTTATATAGAAAATTTTGTCAAAATTTTATTTCTATAGAAAATTTTGTCAAAATTTTATTTCTATAGAAAATTTTGTCAAAATTTTATTTCTATAGAAAATTTTGTCAAAATTTTATTTCTATAGAGAATTTTGTCAAAATTTTATTTCTATAGAAAATTTTGTCAAAATTTTATTTCTATAGAAAATTTTTGAAAATTTTATTTCTATAGAAAATTTTGTCAACATTTACTTCTATAGAAAATTTTGTCAAAATTGTATTTCTATAGAAAATTGTATTTCTATAGAAAATTGTATTTCTATAGAAAATTTTATTTCTATAGAAAATTTTGTCCAAATTGATTTCTATAGAAAATTTTGTCAAAATTTTATTTCTATAGAAAATTTTGTCAAAATTTTATTTCTATAGAAAATTTTGTCAAAATTTTATTTCTATAGAAAATTTTGTCAAAATTTTATTTCTATAGAAAATTTTGTCAAAATTTTATTTCTATAGAAAATTTTGTCAAAATTTTGTTTCTATAGAAAATTTTGTCAAAATTTTATTTCTATAGAAAATTTTGTCAAAATTTTATTTCTATAGAAAATTTTGTCAAAATTTTATTTCTATAGAAAATTTTGTCAAAATTTTATTTCTATAGAAAATTTTGTCAAAATTTTATTTCTATAGAAAAAAATTTCAAAATTTTATTTCTATAGAAAATTTGGTAAAAAAATTTATTTCTGTAGAAAATTTTGTCAAAATTTTATTTCTATAGAAAATTTTGTCAAAATTTTATTTCTATAGAAAATTTTGTCAAAATTTTATTTCTATAGAAAATTTTGTCAAATTTTTGTTTCTATAGAAAATTTTGTCAAAATTCTGCAAAATCTACCAAAACATCACGAATTCTACGAAACAGTAAAAAATTTACAACTTTTGGTAGCAACCGTGCCCATGACATGAAATGTGTCACTCGTATAACAGTCGCTTATATTTTTAGAAAATTCTGAACCGTTACTACGAAATTTTGAAGTCCAGTTTTTTTTCAAATTAGATCAAAATAAACCCTAAAATATTTGCCAGGGGTACCGGACTATAGAAATAAATTTTTGACAAAATTTTCTATAGAAATAAAATTTTGACAAAATTTTCTATTGAAATAAAATTTTCACAAAATTTTCTATAGAAATAAAATTTTCACAAAATTTTCTATAGAAATAAAATTTTTACAAAATTTTCTATAGAAATAAAATTTTGACACAGTTTTCTATAGAAATAAATTTTTTACAAAATTTTCTATAGAAATAAAATTTTGACAAAATTTTCTATAGAAATAAAATTTTGACAAAATTTTCTATAGAAATAAAATGTTGACAAAATTTTCTATAGAAATAAAATTTTGACAAATTTTTGTATAGAAATAAAATTTTGACAAAATTTTCTATAGAAAATAAAATTTTGACAAAATTTTCTATAGAAATAAAATTTTCTATAAAAATAAAATTTTGACAAAATTTTCTATAGAAATAAAATTTTTACAAAAGTTTCTATAGAAATAAAATTTTGACACAGGTTTCTATAGAAATAATTTTTTTACAAAATTTTCTATAGAAATAAAATTTTGACAAAATTTTCCATAGAAATAAATATTTTACAAAATTTTACTTCTATGTACATGCTACACCCAAAGAAATTTTGGACAGACTTTTTTCTATGAGTGTATGCACTTAACGTTTATTTTCTACTATCTTTTCTCCGCTGTTTCCTTGTAGTATCCCCCACATACGATCGACACTGGTGGAAACACAGAATGCCGTGTATTATTGCAACACATAACTGTTCGTTATCCTGAATTGAAGACACAGTCGACCATTAAAGTTTCACGCAATTGTCAACCATTCTTTTCCAAGAATCCATCGCTCAAAAGCCTTATGCGAAAAGCAAACAAAAAACGCCAATATCGTCCAAGAGGTTGTTCGGACAGGGAAGCACCTAAAGGTCAAAGAAAATCAAAAATCACAGGTCAAGAGTTAAGGGCACGTTTGAAACTTAAAAAACGCGACAAATCATACCAATGTCCACACTGCATTAAATTGTACTACATGAGAAAACCATTCGAAAGACACATGAGAGAGGATCACAATAAAACCGATGAAGAAATCAAGGAATTATTGAGACCGGTTTTGGATGACGTGCCCACAGATGATGTCTTCAAGTGTCATATATGCGATAAAATCTATCTCATGGAGAAACGTTTAAAGGATCACATTCCCAAGCATGGCCCAGATGGTAGCCTAATACATAAGTGTCCCTGTTATTGTCTGCAATATTTTGCTACACGCGAAGAGGCTCAATTACATGCCCAACAAGCTCACAAAGATCTGTTATGGTGTGCAATATGTGAAAAGTTTATGACTGGCAGTGATGCCCTCAAAACCCACCGGGCCCGTTTACATGGCTCCAAGGAGGTGCAATTCAAAAGGAATTTGGTTTGCGATAAATGTGGTAAGAAATTTATGGGTCGAACACAACTAATGGATCATGTGCGATCGGATTGTGGTCGTGTGCCTATATATCAATGTCAAGTTTGTGGCAAATGTTTGACCACAGCGGGTATTTTGAAAACACATATGCTTTTGCATCAAGATGAACGTCCCTATGAGTGTGATACATGTGGTAAAACATTTAAGATAAAGGCCCAATACAAAACGCACACTAAATTTGCCCATTCGGATGAGAAACGTTTCAAATGTCATGTGAGTTTTTTTTTTTATTAAAAATTCATACTAGAAAGTTTTGAAATCTATTTTTTTTTTTAATTTTCAGCTCTGTCCCAAAGCCTATCCATATCGTGAAAGTTTATTGACCCATATGTCTGTACATACTGGCATTAAGCGATTCCTTTGCAATGGCTGTGGCAAGAGATTCACATGCGTCTCCAATTTACAAGCTCACCGCAAGGTTCATGCCGAAACCTGCGGTCTTTTGCCTTTGAATGCAAAGGCTACACAATATATGGGTGTCCAGAAGGGTAATCTATTGTTGGGAGCCAAACCCGAACCCGGTCTAGACTATGTTGAATCTCAAACATTGGTGGCCAAAGAAGTTTACACACAGGATGTGCATATGGTTCCCGACGATATTCTTAGAAGTTCACAACCCAGTAATTCATTGACTGGAGGACTACCATTAAATTATACAACAGATATAATACTTTTATAATGTTGAGAGGTTTGTCATAATTTTAATCATAGAATAATATTACGGTATACTTTATTAATTATTATATATGAATTATATTACACATATATTCATATTTAAAATAATATGCAGTGTTTTTTTTATTTACTTTCCATGGAGGGTCCAAAGTTTAGGTTGGAAGTTTAATCAAATGTTGGCCATGATATTCTCATAACCCTCTGTGGGTGCAGAGGGTTATGAGAATATCAAATTAGAATTAGATTTAACTCGGCAAGTATCTCTATTTTTCGCTGTGAGAAAAAGTAAATTCTTGCGATTTGTGATTCCGAATATCGCAACATGGGGAATTGTAATGTATGTAGGATATTAGTTAAGTAACCCTTTCTTAAATTGGGCTATCACTGCAGCACTCAATTTTAATTTAAATTCTAATCGACATTTATCTGAATATGATAAACAATGAATTCCTAATTCCTTGAGTTGATTGAAATATACTTCTGCAGCGACGGTACAAATAAAACGACTTCTTGTACAAATAAAACATTAAAAATTATTGGTGTTTTTCCCCCATTGGTTTGAAACTATCAATTGTTTACAATTGTGAGAGTTTCCGGAATTATCAATAGAAAATTTTGCCAAAAATTTTATTTCTATAGAACATTTTGTCAAAATTTTATTTCTATAGAAAATTTTGTCAAAATTTTATTTCTACAGAAAATTTTGTCAAAATTTTATTTCTATAGAAAATTTTGTCAAAATTTTATTTCTATAGAAAATTTTGTTAAAATTTTATTTCTACAGAAAATTTTGTCAAAATGTTATTTCTATAGAAAATTTTGTCAAAATTTTATTTCTATAGAAAAATTTGTCAAAATTTTATTTCTATAGAAAATTTTGTCAAAATTTTATTTCTATAGAAATTTTGTCAAAATTTTATTTCTATAGAAATTTTGTCAAAATTTTATTCTATAGAAAATTTTGTCAACATTTTATTTCTATAGAAAATTTTGTCAAAATTTTATTTCTATAGAAAATTTTGTCAAAATTTTATTTCTATAGAAAATATTGTCAAAATCTTATTTCTATAGAAAATATTGTCAAAATTTTATTTCTATAGGAAATTTTGTCAAAATTTTATTTCTATAGAAAATTTTGTCAAAATTTTATATCTATAGAAAATTTTGCCAAATTTTATATCTATAGAAAATTTTGTCAAAATTTTATTTCTATGAAAATTTTGTCATAATTTTATTTCCATAGAAAATTTAGTCAAAATTTTGTTTCTATAGAAAATTTTGTCGAAATTTTATTTCTATGGAAAATTTTGTCAAAATTTTATTTCTATAGAAAATTTTGTCAAAATTTTATTTCTATAGAAAATTTTGTCAAAATTTTATTTCTATAGAAAATTTTGCCAAAATTTTTTTCTGCAGAAAATTTGGCAACATTTTATTTCTTTAGAAGATTTTGTCAAAATTTTATTTCTATAGAAAATTTGTCATAATTTTATTTCTATAGAATATTTTGTCAAAATTTTATTTCTATAGAAAATTTTGTCAAAATTTTATTTCTATAGAAAATTTTGTCAAAATTTTATTTCTATAGAAAATTTTGTCAAAATCTTATTTCTATAGAAAATTTTGTTAAAATTTTATTTCCATAGAAAATTTTGTCAAAATTTTATTTCTATAGAAAATTTTGTCAAAATTTTTTTCTACAGAAAATGTGGCAAAATTTTATTTCTATAGAAAATTTTGTCAAAATTTTAGTTCTATAGAAAATTTTGTCAAAATGTTATTTCTATAGAAAATTTTGTAAAAATTTTATTTGTATAGAAAATTTTGTCGAAATTTTTTTTCTATAGAAAATTTTGTCAAAATTTTATTTCTATAGAAAATTTTGTCAACATTTTATTTCTATAGAAAATTTTGTCAAAATTTTACTTCTAACGAAAATTTGGTCAAAATTTTATTTCTATAGAATATTTTGTCAAAATTTTATTTCTATAGAAAATTTTGTCAAAATTTTATTTCGATAGATAATTTTGTCAAAATTTTATTTCTATAAAAAATTTTGTCGACATTTTTTGTTTTCTATAGAAAATTTTGTCAAAAATCTATTTCTATAGAAAATTTTTTCAATTTTTTTTCTAAAGAAAATTATTGTTAAAATTGTATGTTGTTCCTATCTTGTGTTGCCTTGTTTTGTAAGGTAAATTAAACGTAATTTAATCTCGGAATTTAGCAATATGAAATAATTTTTTCTTTATTAGTAAATATCGAGCAATTGTTGAAAGATATTCGTATCCAAATTCAAACAAATATTTTGTTATTTGATAACAACAATAATTAAGAAAGAAAACAAGGGGATTTTGTCCCTTCCATTTTGGTAAAAATAAACGAAATATATAGTTGACTGATTTCTTTTTGTTTTATATAAAATAAATGTAGGTAATGTATATATGTATGTATCAATTTCAAATCATGATGCTGTTTTTTTTTAATCTTTCAAGCATTTTTATAAACCCATATTACTCCACTTGCTTCATCGTGGCACAATTTCATCGTAAACAAACACACGGCACTCGTTTTTTGCTTCTATATGATAACTTAATAATCATCACCACGTGAGACAATTTCTTTGCATGTGGGTCGCAACATAATAGTGTGTTCATATTGAGCTGTATAACATCCTTTAATATCGCACAGTGGTGGATAGGCTTCAACGACACCTTTGTCACATAAATCCTTTAAAGCCATTTGATATTTAGTTGCACCAGCACGATCCAACCAACGTTTACAGAAGGCCAGAGTGCCAAAATGTTTATTGATGGTACCCAACAGTTGTTTAGACGATTGCAAACGCAATGGCACAAAGGGGGCATCAAAGTTTTTCATATAATGCGAGCAATCCATATCATCATGGACTAGACCACGACCAGTTGAACCGAATGTTTCAATGGCATAGAATTCATTTTCTTCCATACGAGTAGATTCTCCTCCCTTAACAATGGGTACAGTTTTGCCAGCATGAATACCTGTAAAGTAAAAGAAATTAGTTTGTTAATCGCAACAACAAAAAATTTAACATATATGAGAATTACAATGTGATTCGATTGTTTTTATTTTTGAGTGTCTATGAGTGGTGCCATACAGTTCAATAATCTTTAAATGGTCTAGTAATTATGAAATTCAACTGTTATCACACCAATACGATTAAAAGAATCTACCTTCTTGCTTTTATATATTCTGAACTGAGCTGTACATATATGTAAAGAGATTCACATTGGTACTCCATTTGGAAGGGGATAGGCTACAAATCGTTGAGTTGGGGAAACAAACAAGAACTTTTATAATCGTACATGTATTACTTTAATGAGGTGTCAAACTGAAGAGGTTTTCTGATCTATATTTCACACTGTCACAGACCTGGAAAATGTACACAAACATTTTTTCTGTGAGAGCCATGTGTATCGTATGCAAAGTTAGAAGTTTAAGTTCAATATTTCCATATTTGAACAAAGGCATAAAAATCAACAAATTAAAGTAATTCAGGACTTTTAATACTATTTTTAGAACTTACAGATTTTTTAATATTCAAAATTAAGTAGTTATATATTATAATGAAAAAAGAACTTTTTGTACATTTTCGCCATGCAAACTCGATCGTCTTTCGCAAGAAAGACATCCCGCTGCACTAAACAATTGTTCGCTGGCCACACTTGTCGGTGGAGCGCTAAATATGTTAAATATTGAAACTAAGAACTCATCCAATATTCAAATATGTTACCATTACGTAGCATAGTAGCTTAGGTTAAGTACCCCGATATTTCAGTCTCACTTAGACTATTCAGTCCATTGTGATACCACAGTGGTGAACTTCGCACTTATCACTGAGTGCTGCCCGATTCCATGTTAAGTTCAATGACAAGGGATCTCCTTTTTATAGCCCAGTCCGAACGGCGTTCCACATTGCAGTGAAACCACATAGAGAAGCTTTGAAACACTCAGAAATGTCACCAGCATTACTGGCGTGGGATAATCCACTGCTGAAAAACTTTTTGGTGTTTGGTCGAAACTGGGTTTGAACCACGACACTGTGTATGCAAGGCGGACATGCTGCTAACCATTGCACCACGATGACTCCCTACGTAGCATGGTAGGATCCGTAATATATGAATCCATCTTATTCTTTAATACTGTTTTTTACTCTTTTCAATTTGAATAGGCATGGAATCATATTTTTCCCATATGGAGGACTTTGAACTTTTTGTTTTATTTTTTACTGGGTGTTCTGACTGAAGCAAATTATTAAAAACCACATCTGCTTCGGTTAATAGGCCTCTTGACGCCGAAGGCCGATTATCAACTTTTGTCCGAATACCGAAGGCCGATTATTCGTTTAGCTACGATAAAGTGAAAGCCCAATATCGAATATTCCATCCCTCTCTAAAAGTTGTAAACGATTTTAGTAGTGGATAGGAATTGTAATTAGGACCAACAGCTCTGCTTTTCCAATTTTTTTTTTAAATTTGGAAAAGTCGACTTTTTTACTTTTTGTGATTTTCGAAAATAAATAAAAAGTATATTGTCAGAGTATATTGCTGATTCCAAGTTTTCTCGCGGTAAACTATAATGCCTCCACCAGAAATATTGGTGGCAATAATTTTTTTATTTAGCATATCCTGATCTTTTGAACGATAGTATTTCATTAGTTTCAACACACTTCCAACTTCTTCATCACTAAGAGTCGGACGTATACAAAACAGGATAAAGTCAATTGGAATAATTCCTTGGGTGTTCAGATTAGAGAGATGAATACCCGAGACATAATTAATGCAACGGCCGTTCGATTTATCGTAGCTGGTCAAATTCGTTAGGCGACACATTGACATGATTTTCGCAACCAATCGTACTAAAAATCCCAATGTGGTCCAATGGCTATCGTGCCTGTCTTAAAGACCAAGTCGAAATTGAGATTGAAGTCATGACAATCTCAGTTTCGGCTGAACAGCATTAAGTGTTTCTAAGTGCTTCTAAGGTTCTCTAGGTTGTCGTATACATATGCCAAACGCCATTAGGCCTTTAAAAAGTAGGTCCCTTGCTGTTGAGCTTAACATGGCATCAGCAGCAATCAGTTATAAGACAAAAGTTCACGCCTATGGTGTCACAATGGACTGAATAGTCTAGGTGAGGCTGAAATAATGGGCTGCCACTATATCTAAGCCTAACCATGCCAATCTTCGAAACTAACTTGTGGTTAGTTTCGAATATTGAGATCGATTCGTTCTTTTTTACCCAGCAGACTCAATTTAAATTTGCTTATTATGCCAGGCGATAAATTGAGCAAAGGTAAATCATGCAAGCCGAGCATTCTCCTCGTGGCTATAATCAACCAAGATACATGAAAATCTAGACCACGATAAAATATCATTTGTGGTGTTGTAACATTTGGATTTAGCTGTAGTTGAAAATTTCGCTCATTATAGCCGATGTGTCTAGAATAAATTGGTTTGTTCTGCTAATTAAAACACAAGAGGAATCCAGTTATTGGACGAACCGATTTTCCTTCTCTCGGCTATCAGTCATGTCATTCCCCTTGGAGATATAAAGCTGCGGGGACAAGTTTTAATTTAAACTCTACATCTATTCTACAAAGCTTAGACAACAGCTTAATTGTACAATAGCCATTTATCACCCAGAGAAATCGGTCTACAACGGTGGACCTTCATTACAGTGGACCTTCAGCTCCGAATTGTAAAAAATATGCCGGATTGACCGGTACAATACAGTGGACTTTCAGATCCAAATTGTAAAAAAATATGTCGGATTGGCCGGACTCTTAATGAATGCAACTGACCAGAAAAATTGCATTATTGCATATATTTGATACCCCCATAAATGATAATTAACAATATTTATAAGAAGAAAAAAAAAAACAAAGCAAAATTACAATGTACTTACGATATGGACTAATCGAATGACCATTCAAATTACGTATCGCCTTCACTTGATATGTTTTACCATCCAATTCTACTTCATACGATTCCATAACTTCTTGAATGGCAGCGCCAATATCACATAGACGCACATCAATACCAGCTTCCTTGATACCAGTGTTGGTAGCATCTTTTACCGCTTGCAATAATTTATCATATTTATCGTTAAATGTCAGAGTAAATGCGCAATCAATAATACGACCCTTAATGTGTGTACCGAAATCGATTTTACACACATCATCATAGCCGAGGACAGTGGTATCACCAGCATTGGGTGTGTAATGGGCAGCGCAATGATTCAACGAACAACCGGTGGGAAAGGCCAAACCAGCTTCTAAACCATTTTCACCAATCAAACGACGTGCTGTATTCTCCAATTCTTCACATATTTGAATCATGGTCATGCCTGGTTTAATATAACGTTGCATATATTGACGAGTTTGTCTATGGGCCTCAGCAGCCTGACGCAATTCCTGATATATATCGTTGTGCATACGATCCAAGGCGCGTTTTTCTTCCGATGTAAAACGATCTACTGCAGTACGATCATCGGACCAATCTTTGGGGACAGGATGTTTCATTATTTCACCTTCGGGAAAATTGCCATCGGGGAAAAGTTCCGAAATGGGTACCGAAGGAGGATCTGTTTGACCTCCCTTCTTTTGTCCTTTGTTTTTGTTTTTATTCTTCTTTTTGTTGGCTGATTTCTTTTCGCCATCTCCCGATTCACCATTCTCGGCACTCTTTTCTTGGGCTTCAGAGGCGGCAGTATTGCCACCATCCTCGCCGCCACCATCAGCTGCCTTTTTCGCAGCAGCTTCTGAAACGGGAACATCCCAATAAACACAAACGTTTGAAAAATACTAAAATTCAATAATTTTTCAAACATTTTTTCAAAGAATTAGGGTAATATTCAAGTTGAGAAATTGTTGAGAAAATCGCGTTCTCAACAAAAAACAGACATTACCCTCAACAGTAAAATTCAACAAAATAGCAATAATTTCTCAATTGTAATCCTCAAATTTAAATGCATCGCTACTCAATAATTTCTCAAACAGTTTTCAATGTGAGAAAAATAAAAAACTAGCATTGTTGCGAATACTTTCAAACCACAATTTGTATGAAAGTCAATCCTAGTTCTAACTGAAAGTCAATACTAAATTTCTAGGGATTTTGTAAATTTTATTATTTTTTCGTTAACAAATATAATAATCTTAAAAATAACATTAATAATATATGAAAATAATAATATTATACCAATCAAAATGTAATTATCTTATTAAACGTATTAATAAATAAAACTATGAATACAACTTTAAATATCTTAAACATTTTTACATGTATAATTCCATTTCCTCCATAATGTTGGTGTCATTAATATGCTGGCAATTTGAAATAATTACTATCGAGGATCTTGCTGGCTTGTGTGTTAGAATAGATTCCAGCAAGAGGAAATCACAAAATATCAAACTGATGACGGGTAAATTGATGTAATGCACATTTTCATCCAGAAGTTCTTGATATAGGAATTGTTGCACTTTGTTTTAATTGGTTGCACTTTGTAAGTTTTCTGAAAACTTTTCTTTGTTGTTTCCTTCATCGGTTTTTCATCGGCCAACATCTTCCAAGAATATACCATTCAATGATTTTAGTTTTCTGCAAAACAATCGAGTTTTGTGATTTCCATTATGTTTTCATTTCACTTTTTATTTTGACTTACCAATTTGTATTTCTTCCAACTGACCACGTACTTCGTGATTTCCTCAAGAATGTTGGTGTTACAAAATTGTTGTTATTAAAATACTGGCAATTTTCAGGAACTTGATGACCAGATAATTGGAATAAATTTCCAGCAATTTCAATTCACAAAATAACAAATTAAACCGATGATGCACATTTTCACCCAGAAGTTCTTGATATAGGAATTGTTGCACTTTGTTTTAGTTGGTTGCACTTTGTAAGTTTTCTGAAAACTTTTCTTTGTTGTTTCCTTCATCGGCCAACATCTTCCAAGAATATACCATTCAATGATTTTAGTTTTCTGCAAAACAATCGAGTTTTGTGATTTCCATTATGTTTTCATTTCACTTTTTATTTTGACTTACCAATTTGTATTTCTTCCAACTGACCACGTACTTCGTGATTTCCTCAAGAATGTTGGTGTTACAAAATTGTTGTTATTAAAATACTGGCAATTTTCAGGAACTTGATGACCAGATAATTGGAATAAATTTCCAGCAATTTCAATTCACAAAATAACAAATTAAACCGATGATGCACATTTTCACCCAGAAGTTCTTGATATAGGAATTGTTGCACTTTGTTTTAGTTGGTTGCACTTTGTAAGTTTTCTGAAAACTTTTCTTTGTTGTTTCCTTCATCGGCCAACATCTTCCAAGAATATACCATTCAATGATTTTAGTTTTCTGCAAAACAATCGAGTTTTGTGATTTCCATTATGTTTTCATTTCACTTTTTATTTTGACTTACCAATTTGTATTTCTTCCAACTGACCACGTACTTCGTGATTTCCTCAAGAATGTTGGTGTTACAAAATTGTTGTTATTAAAATACTGGCAATTTTCAGGAACTTGATGACCAGATAATTGGAATAAATTTCCAGCAATTTCAATTCACAAAATAACAAATTAAACCGATGATGCACATTTTCACCCAGAAGTTCTTGATATAGGAATTGTTGCACTTTGTTTTAGTTGGTTGCACTTTGTAAGTTTTCTGAAAACTTTTCTTTGTTGTTTCCTTCATCGGCCAACATCTTCCAAGAATATACCATTCAATGATTTTAGTTTTCTGCAAAACAATCGAGTTTTGTGATTTCCATTATGTTTTCATTTCACTTTTTATTTTGACTTACCAATTTGTATTTCTTCCAACTGACCAGGTACTTCGTGATTTCCTCAAGAACGTTGGTATTACAAAATTGTTGTTATTAAAATACTGGCAATTTTCAGGAACTTGATGGCCAGATAATTGGAATAAATTTCCAGCAATTTCAATTCACAAAATAACAAATTAAACCGATGATGCACATTTTCATCCAGAAGTCCTTGATATAGGAATTGTTGCACTTTGTTTTAGTTGGTTGCACTTTGTAAGTTTTCTGAAAACTTTTCTTTGTTGTTTCCTTCATCGGTTTTTCATCGGCCAACATCTTCCAAGAATATACCATTCAATGATTTTAGTTTTCTGCAAAACAATCGAGTTTTGTGATTTCCATTATATTTTCATTTCACTTTTTATTTTGACTTACCAATTTGTATTTCTTCCAACTGACCACGTACTTCGTGATTTCCTCAAGAACGTTGGTGTTACAAAATTGTTGTTATTAAAATACTGGCAATTTTCAGGAACTTGATGGCCAGATAATTGGAATAAATTTCCAGCAATTTCAATGCACAAAATAACAAATTAAACCGATGATGCGATCATCCAGTAGTTGTTGATATGGAAAAGCATAAATACCAAGTTTTTTTGGTTGCACTTTGATTTATGGAAACTTTCTCTTCTCGATAAGCCACTACCATTTTTCATCGGCCAGCCTCTTAATGTGTCCAAGAATCAGCATCCAAATATTTTAGTTGTCTGCAAAGAGATTTGAGTTTAGTGACTTCCTTCAAGTTTTCATTTCGTGTTTTAGTTTTACTTACCAATTATTATAAGCAATTTCAATTGATTATTAAAAAATTTCCACATTTTTGTATTTCTTCCACGAACTTTGTTGTCCAAAGTAGTATTGAAAACCATGTGGTTTTTTCGTTGCATTTCAGGGTAGTGTTTTGTCAAAGTTTTCTCCAATTATCTTCAACACATTTTCAAAGTTTTCGTCAACATTTTGCCAAATTGGTTGTAATTCGCAAACAATTTGAAGATGAATTGAAGATGAGCTTTTTCAAGTCAAGTTGAATTTATGTTGAAAATGATATTTACCCTCAAACTGAAGAGGTGTTGCATTTGAAAAACGCTCATCCTGTGTTTATTGGGATGGCTTTAGTATGAAAAAATACTATACCGGTAAAACACAAATAGGAAGCTTAAGAAACTTTTTGCTTCAATAACCCCATGCAAAGAAAAGTCCATTTGTATTTGAGGGTCTTTTTCTATATTCGAATGTAGGTAGTCAATATCACACTTCCATCATGACCAATTTTATTTCTTACTAATCTCTTGTTTTTGATATCTTTGAGAACTTACCTTGTCTTAATTTCTTATTATTGGGTTTGGGCTTCTTCTGTTTTTTTGTCTCGTCTTGTGTGGTGGCATTATTCGATTCCTCGGCCTTTTCCTGATTTGTTGCCTGGACATTGCCATCAACCTTTGTTTCTTCTACAACAGCCGACATGTTCTAGAGCTTTGGATTTATGACTAATATAGTACAAAGATAGAGAATATTTTATATTCTTGTTTAATTTTGTAAAGCTCTATGGAATATCAAACAACCTGAAACCGAAACCACGGAAAGAAATAATTTTATACCCTCCAATTGCACGTTTCGTTCGAAAGATGTGGTTATGCCGTCGTAAACGTATCGTCAATGTTCGTGACGTGTCAGCTGTTTGTGATAGAGCAAAAAACAATTCAAGCCTTCCAATAAACACAAACGTTTGAAAAATGCTAACTTTCAACAATTTTGCAAATATATTTTCGAGAGAATATTAAAGAAGAGAAATTGTTGAGAAAATCACGTTCTCAACAAAAAAAAAAACAGACATTTCCCAAAAGCAAGGTTGCCATTTCGGTGCGATCGGACCAAAATTAGTCCAAAAAAGTACTAATTTAATTTATAATACCATTTATACGTATAAAAACACATTGAACATAATGCCTTAAAATAGGAATTACGTATGTTGATTTATAAGTTGCAATTCTGCTATATTCGGCTGATGCTCCAGTGTCTGTCAGTGTTTATTCTTGAAGGATTCAAAAATTGTTCACCAATATACCTCTTTTAAGCGTAATAACTATGTTTTCAGTACTTCATTTTTGGTTTTATTTCCCTGCCAGCATTTCAAAGTTCCATTTCATCCTCATCGCTACCACAGACTCGTGACACTAAAACAATCGCCAACTGCGATGGGAAAGCGTATCAAAATGTACATGAAAGTATATTGCCATCACTATCGTTACAAGAGTCATTTTATATTTTGTGAAACGCCAAGCGCAACTAGCTTATTATAATTTATTTAACCTTGCAAACATTTTTTAAATTCGACGGCGCTCTGAGAATCTCCACCACGTCGAAAACAGTCGTATACGATATCCAAAACTCGTCGGAAATTTTTAAATGTTCATGAGGACGGTGATATCGACTGTTTGCATAAAAACTAGGGATAGATCCCGTCCCGAAATCCCGGGATTTCCAAGATAATTTTCGTGATCCCGAAATATTAGGGATTCTTTAAATGCATCGCAAAAAAATTGTTGTACATACATTAAACCAATTTAATTTAATTCAATTAAAACAAAAAACAAAAAAAGAACATAAGAGTAAATTAAAAAGCAATTTCAAATTGGTATCATATTTAACAAAACAAGTCCAACTAAACAATATGAAAAAAAGAAAAGAAAAAAAATAATTAAAAAGCAATTTCAGGATTAAGGATTTTGATTATAGTACGTATATTTTCGTACACTTGTGGTAATCTTTCGTACTTCAGTCATCAAAATTTTTATCAGATAAAGGTGAGAACTATGTTCGGGGTTTTCACCAAAACGCTAAATTAAAAGTACCAATATATTTATGAAGATGATTATATTTTGATCAAGTCTTGCCAAATAGTGAATGGAAAAGATCCATGAAATTGATTGCAAATAGTTTTATATTTCTAAATTAATTAATTAAAAAAAGTAACCGTGAAAACAAGATGGTTTTCAGCTTGAATCCTGAACATAGTACTTAGCTTAAACGCGATCTTGGCATATCGTCGTTTTATCATTACATTTTATTTTATGTTGCAAGAATTCCATTTCACATGAAGTCATTGTTGTATAAAATTAAAGGGCCATTTGACTACAATTTATTAATAAATAATGCTAAAAAACCACATATTTAACAATTTGGAAATATTTTTCGGGATCCCGAAAAATCCCGGGATTCAAAATAAAAAGTCCCTAGATTTTCGGGACGGGGTTTCTCCCGGGTGACAGCCCTAATAAAAATCGATCCCGAATGGCAGCCCTAATAAAAACCGATATGCACCTCTAGCGAAATTTGCGTGCCAATAACAAACCATGTAAACAATCGATAACAACGTATAACGGAATTTTGGGTAGCAAACATAGCAATGTATTTTTTAAGGTAGCAGAAAATTTTTTTGGAGGTGAAGAGTAAATTTCACGTGTATCTGGTAGAGGTGCATTTTTTTATAATGTCGTTGTTTTTTATATGTTGTAAAATCGAAGCCCACTCTACCTTCTTGCATGTTTTTGTGCATAATTTGTACCCGAACATACCCATTATGACCGCTTCCATTTTACCATTCGGTATGTGAAAAAGCACATCTGAGTTTCTCCAAATGTCAAAAGTCTTAATGAACACAACCAAAATATGAAAGCAAATTGCCGTCATAAACAAACCAAAATATTTCACTTCACATCATAGTCAAATAATTCTAAAATGGACGATATTTTCTTTCCACCAACAAAATCAAATAGCTTGGATGATTCAGATGATTTGAAATTTTTTGATTCCCATCATCAAGACAACCACAAGACAAGTGAGAGCAGCCAGAATTCGTCGTCCGATGAACAGGGTGGTGGTCACAAATCTGAGGATAATCGAGAAGAATTTGGCGATAGTAGAGAAGAAAATCAAAGAATTAAATCGGAAAACTCAGATCACCGAGATGATGGAGATGATCAGCCACAAAATAAGAAACAAAAGAGTAAAAAAGAAATGGAAGAGGAGGAGAGAGAAAAAATGCAGTAAGTTAACGTTCCCCAGTTTTTATACCCTTCACCACTACTGTGGTACAGGGTATAATAAGTTTGTGCATTTGTATGTAACGCCAAGAAGGAGTAATCATAGACCAACCTTTTAGTATACGGATCGGCTTAGAATTAAATTCTGAGTCGATTTAGCCATGTCCGTCTGTCTGTCTGTCCGTCTGTCTGTCCGTCTGTCTGTCTGTCTGTCTGTTGATGTATTTTTGTGTGCAAAGTACAGCTCGCAGTTTTAGTCCGATTGTCCTAAAATTTGGTATAGGATCCTGTTTCGGCTCAAAGACGATCCCTATTGATTTTGGAAAAAATCGGTTCAGATTTAGATATAGCTGCCATATATATTTTTCACCGATCTGGTCATAATTGGCGTGTATATCAACCGATCTTCCTCAAATTCCGTACATCCGAATATTCTATGAGTCTCGAAAAACTTGCAAAATATCAGCAAAATCTGTTCAGATTTAGATATAGCTCCCATATATAGCTTTCGCCCGATTTACACTCATATGACCACAGAGGCCAATTTTTAACTCCGATTTAGTTGAAATTTTGCACAGGGAGTAGAATTAGCATTGTAGCCATGCGTGCCAAATTTGGTTGAAATCGGTTCAGATTTAGATATATCTCCCATATATACCTTTCTCCCGATTTACACTCATATGAGCACAGAGGCCAATTTTTAACTCCGATTTAGTTGAAATTTTGCACAGGGAGTATAATTAGCATTGTTACTATGCGTGCCAAATTTGGTTGAAATCGGTTCAGATTTGGATATATCTCCCATATATAGCTTTCGCCCGATTTACACTCATATGACCACAGAGGCCAATTTTTAACTCCGATTTAGTTGAAATTTTGCACAGGGAGTAGAATTAGCATTGTAGCTATGCGTGCCAAATTTGGTTGAAATCGGTTCAGATTTAGATATAGCTCCCATATATATGTTTTTCTGATTTCGACAAAAATGGTCAAAATACCAACATTTTCCTTGTAAAATCGCCACTGCTTAATCGAAAGGTTGTAAAAATGACTCTAATTTTCCTAAACTTCTAATACATATATATCGAGCGATAAATCATAAATAAACTTTTTTGAAGTTTCCTTAAAATTGCTTCAGACTTAAACGTTTCCCATATTTTTTTTACTAACATTGTGTTCCACCCTAGTGCATTAGCCGACTTAAATTTTGAGTCTATAGATTTTGTAGAATTCTATCAAATTCTTCCAGATCGAGTGATATTTAAATTTATGTATTTGGGACAAACCTTTATATATAGCCCCAACACATTTGACGGATGGGATATGGTATCGAAAATTTAGATCTACAAAGTGGTGCAGGGTATAATATAGTCGGCCCCGCCCGACTTTAGACTTTCCTTACTGGTTTTTATTCAAAGGGTATACATAGCAGACGTATTTATTGACTATTGTTTATATTTTAGGGTATTGGTTTCCAATTTCACAGAAGAGCAACTAGATCGTTATGAAATGTATAGAAGATCAGCCTTTCCCAAAGCAGCGGTCAAACGTCTAATGCAAACTATTACTGGGTGTTCAGTTTCCCAGAATGTTGTAATTGCCATGTCTGGAATAGCCAAAGTTTTTGTTGGTGAAATAGTAGAAGAAGGTAAGTAACTATAATAAAATTGAAGCAGCTTTTCAAAACAAATTAAGTTGAATGAACATCGGGTTGCTGCCACTATCATTTAAAGGCACCAGAGCTACACCATCAGTATGAAGTGCGGTGGTTATCCATGTAAATAGGCTACCCTCTGACAAATCATTCCCATCAGGTTTCAAGCCGCCTCAATTCCTACCTATCAGTGATTGATAGCGTACCTGACGTAGGTAGAATTCTTGATGTTTTGGTAGATTTTTCAAAATAATCCCCTCCAACTAAGAAGTACTTCACAAATTTTCTATAGAAATAAAATTTTGCCAACATTTTCTCAGAAATAAAATTTTGATAAAATTTTCTATAGAAATAAAATTTTGACAAAATATTCTATAGAAATAAAATTTTGACTCAATTTTCTATAGAAATAAAATTTTGACAAAATTTTCTATAGAAATAAAATTTTGACAAAATTTTCTATAGAAATAAAATTTTGACAAAATTTTCTATAGAAATAAAATTTTGACTCAATTTTCTATAGAAATAAAATTTTGATAAAATTTTATATTGAAAAAAAATTTTGAAAAAATTTTCTATTGAAATAAAATTTTGACAAAATTTTCTACAGAAATAAAATTTTGGCAAAATTTTCTATAGAAATAAAATTTTGACAAAATTTTCTACAGAAGTAAAATTTTGACAAAATTTTCTATAGAAATAAAATTTTGACAAAATTTTCTATAGCAATAACATTTTGACAAAATTTTCTATAGAAATAAAGTTTTGACAAAATTTTCTATAGCAATACAATTTTCTATAGAAATAAAATTTTGATAAAATTTTCTATAGAAATAAAATTTTGACAAAATATTCTATAGAAAAAAAATGTTGACAAACTTATCTATAGAAATAAAATTTTGACAAAATTTTCTATAGAAATAAAATTTTGACAAAATTTTCTATAGAAATACAATTTTGGCAAAATTTTCTATAGAAATAAAATTTTGATAAAATTTTCTATAGAAATGAAATTTTGACACAATTTTTTATAGCAATAAAATTTTGACAAAATTTTCTATAGCAATACAATTTTGACAAAATTTTCTATAGAAATAAAATTTTGACAACATTTTCTACAGAAATAAAATTTTGACACAATTTTCTATAGAAATAAAATTTTGACAAAATTTTCTATGGAAATAAATTTTGGACAAAAATTTCTGTAGGAATAAAATTTTGACAAAATTTTCTATAGAAATAAAATGTTGACAAAATTTTCTATAGAAATAACATATTGATAAAAATTTCTATGGAAATACAATTTTGACAAAATTTTCTATAGAAATAAAATTTTGATAAAATTTTCTATAGCAATACAATTTTCTATAGAAATAAAATTTTGATAAAATTTTCTATAGAAATAAAATTTTGACAAAATATTCTATAGAAAAAAAATGTTGACAAACTTATCTATAGAAATAAAATTTTGACAAAATTTTCTATAGAAATAAAATTTTGACAAAATTTTCTATAGAAATAAAATTTTCTATAGAAATAAAATTTTCTATAGAAGTAAAATTTTGACAAAATATTCTATAGAAAAAAAAAATACAAAATTTTCTATAGAAATAAAATTTTGACACAATTTTCTATAGCAATAAAATTTTGACAACATTTTCTATAGCAATACAAATTCTATAGAAATAAAATTTTGACAAAATTATCTATAGAAATAAAATTTTGACAAAATTTTCTATAGAAATAAAATTTTGACAAAAATTTCTATAGAAATAAAATTTTGACAAAATTTTCTATAGAAATAAAATTTTGACAAAATTTTCTATAGAAATACAATTTTGACAAAATTTTCTATAGAAATACAATTTTGACAAAATTTTCTATAGAAATAAAATTTTGATAAAATCCTCTATAGAAATGAAATTTGGACACAATTTTTTTATAGCAATAAAATTTTGACAAAATTTTCTATAGAAATAAAATTTTGACAAAATTTTCTATAGCAATAACATTTTGACATTTTTTACAGAAATAAAATTTTGACACAATTTTCTATAGAAATAAAATTTTGACAAAATTTTCTATGGAAATAAATTTTTGACAAAAATTTCTATAGAAATAAAATTTTGACAAAATTTTCTATAGAAATAAAATTTTGACAAAATTTTCTATAGAAATAACATATTGATAAAAATTTCTATGGAAATACAATTTTGACAAAATTTTCTATAGAAATAAAATTTTGACAAAATTTTCTATGGAAATAATACTGATAAAATTTTCTAGGAAATGCAATTTTGACAAAATTTGCTATAGAAATAAAATTTTGATAACATTTTCTATAGAAATAAAATTTGGGCAAAATTTTCTATAGAAATATAATTTTGGCAAAATGTTCTCTTTTTTAAAGAAATCTGTTTGTATTGACTTCCTTAAAATGATTTTTGTATCTCAATTTCAAAATTTTGTCATCTTCTATAGAAATAGTACAATTTTGGCAAAATTTTTTATTTATTCATTCAGAGCAGAGCATATATTAAAGAAATATTTTTGTATTAACTTCCTTAAAATGATTTTTTGTATATCTTACAATTTCAGCCTTGGATGTTATGGAGGAAATGGGTGACACTGGAGCTTTACAGCCCAAATATTTACGCGAGGCAGTTAGGCGGCTGAGGCAACGTAACCGTATGCCAATTGGAAAATTCCAAAAACCCTATTTTAGATTAAATTAGTTAATTAAACAAAATTTTAGTAGGTTATTTAATATTTTTGTACATTGCAATAAAGTATTACAAATTATATTGAGTAAGATAAGTTTTGATTACATTTAATTGTATGAACTTCAAAAGGTAAAATGGGAAAATTACAAAAGTTCAAGATATAAAATAAATTTATAATATCATTCTAACACAAATTTCTCAAGATGTTAATAATTAACAACAATGGATAATGCATATAAGAAGGTCGGAAAAACATATTTTTTTGTATGTAGTTTATTAGAATAAATAATGTTGTATAT
Organism: Haematobia irritans; assembly: GCF_050003625.1. NCBI lineage: Eukaryota > Metazoa > Arthropoda > Insecta > Diptera > Muscidae > Haematobia > Haematobia irritans. Next base: position 27,378,016 of record NC_134398.1, read on the forward strand.
TTTTTTTTACGAGATGTGCTTATCCATCACATAGTGCACATATCCCATATATTCAGTTAATAATTTTTTTCATAGGTCCGCCTTATGTAAGATCGACTTTTTGGTTTCAATTCATTCCAATATAAACCATAGACTGGTTGAACTTCCTCACGATTTGTGGCACTTCTAGCCTTTGTGGATAGTCCAGATAATTTTCTTTGAGCATTTGATTTCCATTGTTTCCAATAAAATGTGAAATATTTTCCAGAGGCAAAATAAAAAATTTCAATGTAGCTAATTAGGCTAAATCCATACATAAGCCCCATAATGCCACCTAAACGATCTGAAATGGTAAAAAAAAATTACATTAATATATATGAAAAATAGAAAGGTAAATGTCTGTGCTAGGTCTCACATGAGAGATCTATTGCCTTCTGAACCGCCGTCAATGCCATCCTTATTCTCTCATCACTGTCATCGCCGATCAAGTGGTCTATTGACTGGATATCCTTAAAATGAAACCGAATGGGTTTCGGTTGGTACACTCCTGGATGTGGCGTGGTTTGGGTGGTTAATCCCTCTGCACTTTATCAGATGCTGTTGGGTGAGGAAGATGCAGTGTTGCCTTACCGATAGCATTTTGACCTCGTGTTGCAGATGCTGTTCTGGTGTCTTAGAGTGACATCCAGTGACAATCCGCAACGCAGTATTTTGCACCGTTTGAAGATTTCTTCATTGGGTATCGGTAATACTGGGAGTCCAAACGAAGGCTGCGTAATCGAAAAGGGACGATCAATAGACTCATAGGTCTTTTGCATCGTCTCTTTATCTTTCCCCCAGATGCTACAAGCCAAAGTCTTCAGAATCTTGTTTCTACTCCCAACGTTCTTAGCTACCGCAGGTTTAGCAAAGACGAACAGACTATCAAATGTCACACCAAGAACCTTGGCGTTCTTACATGTAGGGATACTCTGGCCACGTATATGGATATTGGGTTCCAAGGTTCACTTCCTTGGTCTACGATGTAAAAATGGTCGCCGTCGATTTAGGGACAGAAAGTTTCAGATTCCTGCTGACAAATAAGTCCCTAAGTGCAAGGAGGTAGTCATTAATCGTCACCTCAAGCTCCCTGATATCTCTACCTGATGTCACTATTGGACAATCGTCCGCATAGGTAATCAGGTGAACATCTGATGGTGGAAGGAGAGCTCCAGCCACGTAAAATTATCTCACCGCCTTGTTTATTCCTTCCTTGTTTTTCCTCTAAATTCCACATAGGATTGTCTGCCAGCCATCTCTTAAGATTACTAGGAAGGGATGTTCCCATAATATCTCCTAAGAGTGTGGTGTGGTTCATGCGCCGTCCAGACTATAAATTATTCCGGACGGAATGTCTGTGTTTCTAAAGAATCTTATAGCGTGGCCAATCGATACGAATTTTCGGCGATGATTAAATAATCGAAAAATATGTTATCGATCACATTAACAAGCAGCAGTATCGATTATGCGGTCTAACATAACTTATAGTGTGGTCAATGTTCAAAATTTGTTTGAACTCGGTTTGAAACACTGTGCGTAGCGGCACAAATAATTTTTAATCGTCGTGTCCTTTTGTTTTTCTATTTGTTTACCTGGAAAGGTGCCCTTTGATCGATGCTTGTAGTTTTGTCGCTAAGCTTTGCATCAGCTACTAAGCATCACTCAAGAGGGCAACGAACCAGTCTTGAACCGACCATCAACTCGCGTGCGCGCTGCCGATCTCCCCCCGTGATAAACAAGTGTAGTGAAACATTCGTTATTGAAAAAATAAAACAAACTTTGAAACATATAAACATTGAAGTGAACATTTAAAAATAAAGAACATTTACAGGTAAACTATTAGTGAAGACGATTAATACACAGTGATACATAAAGACACATCAACACCATAACAACCCATTCCCCACTCATAAACCCAAAAAGAAAAGTGCCGGCCACTAACAACAATCATCATCAACAAAAAATCATCAGAACAAAATCACAACACAAAAATACATTAATTTGCCTTAATACTATATTGCCCAAAAATTCCATGTAATTGCACATAATATTTTCACTTAAAACTATATTGCACAATTCCCTATTGTCAAATGAATTTAAATTGAAACAACCCTTAATTACACCCTTTCCAAAAGTTGAACTAAAATTGAATTTCTTTTGTAAATAATTTCTAAATCTAATTGTAAACCTTAAAATCTAATTTAAAACTTAAATCTAATAATAAATAATGAATTTAGATTAAAATTACACCCTAAACCAATTGTAAATAAATATTCCTGAATTTTAAAATTTAAAACTAAAATTTCTTCACGTGTAATTATTTCGGAAGGCAAAATTATTTCACATTCCAGCTCTTCATCAGTTCATCTCCGAACATTTTGGTCCTTCGAACCGGATATGAACCAGCGACTATTTTAGTTTTTTGACCGGTGCAAAAAAGTTTAAAATACATTATGGATAGAATTTTGAAAGAAAAATTTGCCAATTGCTTAAATGATCTCGTGGATGTTGAAAGCGTTTTATCTGTTAAGGCGGCCACCGAAGATTTACACGCGTTGGAAGCGGCTCGAGTGGAGCTAAATACGTTATGGGACCAAGTTAGGCGGGCTTATGTAAACTGTCGAGATAGGGTTCCAGTTGAGGGAGAGACTCCTATAGATAAGGATAAGCTTCGCGGTCATTATAAAAACGGTATGGACGTCTATAAGACAGGTTTAAGTACGATTAACTCACAGATCTCGGCGCGGCAGGAACGGGAGAATCAGGAAAAATTAGCTAGGGAATCATTAATGACACAAAATATGGCAGTAGACCCAAATTCGACCCCAAATTTACGATTACCACCATGCGACACCGACATTTTTAAGGGCGGGTATAGCGAATGGCCTACATTCAGAGATTTATTTGCTGCAATTTACATAAATAACCCAAGATTGAGTAAAGTCGAGAAGTTATTCCATTTGACCCAAAAAACTTCGGGAGAAGCGCGGGAAATCATTACAAATGTACCCCTAACTAATGAGGGTTTCGATATAGCTTGGAGAAATTTAGAAAATAGATACGAAAATAAACGGATGCAAGTTAACGAACAGCTTAGGATTCTCTTTAATTTGCCTACAGTATCAGTTGAAAACGCGTCAACGATACAAAAATTACAACGCACGATTAACACTTGTACACAAACTTTGGAAACTTTACTAGTAGACACGGGAGAATGGGACCCAATATTAGTATACCTTGTTTCAACAAAATTACCTCGTACATTCTTGGAAGAATTTGAGAACAGTTTAGAGGATTGTTCCACACTTCCAAGTTGGCAGAAATTAGACGACTTTCTGTCACACAAGTTTAAAACTTTGGAATCGGTGGGGAATATTAAAATTCAAAATTCGAAACATAATCAATCAAGATCGGATAATGATAGAAGGGGGAATCGTGTTAATAGTTTTCATACAAATGTCACTCAGAAACATAATCCTTCGGGTTCAAGACTCAATAATAATAATAACAATTCACAAGCCAACCATAATTCGAAAAATATTAATAACCCTAGTCGCAAACAAAGTGAAAGCGTTTGTCCAATTTGTCGGACAAATCATTTGTTGCGAAACTGTCCCAAATTTTTGGAAAAGTCACCCAATGACAGAATACAAATAACGAAACAAAATCATCTATGCTACAATTGTTTATTGGCCGATCATGGAGTTCGGGAATGCAAAAGTCGTTATAGTTGTAGGGAATGTAATCAGCGACACCACAGTCTGTTACATAAGGGCAATGTTGGCTCTGTCCCTACAAACACAACACATACACGAGACGCAGCACAATCTAGTGCAAGTGCTGTTGCTCTCAACACTTTAATTCATCAAGTACGAGACGGAGCACAACCTAGCACAAGTGCTGCCGCTCTCAACACTTTTGTTGATCAGGTTCAAGGTGGAGCACAATCTAGTGCAAGTGCTGCCACTTGTTCCACTCTAGTTCAATCATCGATTTCATCTAGTATACAGTCCACTTCTACTAACGAAAGGCCTAGTATAACGACTCTCACGTTGCAAGAAGATAGACCCACTCCACGACCCGAAACTACACTTTTGTTTACCGCAATCGTTCAAATCGAATCAAAGGGACAGAGATATGACGCCAGGGCAATCATTGATCCTGGGTCACAATCGACATTTATTTCTGAAAGAATCAAAAACAGATTACAACTTCCTACAGTCAGGAATTTAGTTCACGTCACAGGTTTGAGTGACACAGTTGCTGAGACATCTACAAAGGCTTGTGTTTTTAATCTTTGTTCACGCATAGACCCTACTTTTGAATTAGAGGTTTGGGCACCCGTGTTAAAGACCCTTCCGTCTAATTTACCAACGCATACTCTTGATCGAACATTGTTTGATGAGTTCCGGCATCTTAGATTAGCCGATCCTCAATTCTTTGATAGTCGACCCGTTGATATGCTCATCGGGCTTGATATAGGACCGTTCATATACACTCATGATGTTCCTATGAAATCATTTGGCTCAATATTGGCACAAGACACTGTATTTGGATGGATAGTTGGTGGACCCATTCAACAAAATATTGAGACAACTAGGAAAATTGCTCTTCACAGTGCCTCATCTTTGGAAAAAATAATCACACGTTTTTGGGAGGTGGAAGAAACCCCAAAAAAGATTTTGAGGTCAGCTGAAGATATTTATTGTGAAACAAATTACAAGTCTACGACGAAACGTAATGAAGCGGGAAGATACATAGTGACTCTACCATTCAAAAGTTGCGCAGAAATTGGTGCATCTCGAAACATTGCACTTGCACAATTTCACAGAATGGAGAAGAAATTGGCCAGGACCCCTGATATAAAGGCGGAATACGACGCTGCTATTAGGGAATATCTTCAATTGGGACACATGCGAAAAGTTGATCCACAAAATATTTACAAGACCCCTCATTACTATTTACCGCACCACGCAGTTATTAAACCAGATAGAACGACCACCAAACTTAGAGTGGTATTTAATGCATCAAGCCCTACTTCAAATAAAAAGAGTCTTAACGATATTTTACATACAGGGCCTATTCTTCAACAGGATTTGGTGTTACAAATTTTAAAATGGCGTTTTTTCAAATACGTTTTCAACGCCGATGTTACAAAAATGTATCGGCAGATATTAATAGACCCAAATCAAGCTTCGTTTCAAAGAATACTTTTCCGATTCTCCGAAAATGGCCCAGTGGAAGATTTTGAATTGTTAACCGTCACTTTTGGCGTAAATTGCGCACCGTTTTTGGCAATAAGAACCCTGCTTCAATTAGCTGAAGATGTACAAGACTCATACCCTTTGGGCTCAAAAATAATCAAAGAAAATTTATACGTTGATGATGTATTAGCGGGGGGACACACGATTGAAGACACCATCGCCGCTAGAAAACAATTAACATCTGTTTTAGACTCTGCTGGTTTCGAGTTGAGGAAATGGACCTCTAACGACCCACGTCTATTAAATGATCTACATCCTGATTTATTGTTGCCTGTCAATTGGTTAGATCTTTCTGAAGGATCGTCAACCAAGACCCTTGGCATTCGTTGGAATGTAGCGACCGATGCTTTCTCATTTAAAGCGCCAAATGTTGAAGAAAGAGAACTTTTCACTAAACGCGAAGTTTTATCGACAATTGCTAAATTTTTCGACCCTTGCGGCTGGCTTGCTCCGATCATTATAGTTGCCAAATTAGTGATGCAGCAAGTCTGGTTAGATAAAATAGGGTGGGATGACACATTAAGACCCGTAACCACTATGAATTGGAGAAATTTTGTGAAAAATAGCCCGATTATTAATACTATATCTGTACCAAGATGGATTCGATTTTCACCCTCCAGCGCGGTCGAAATACACGGTTTCTGTGACGCGTCGGAAAGCGCGTACGCTGCAGCTCTTTATATTCGAGTAGAAATCGGAAACCAAGTAGACACTTTTCTTTTAGCAGCCAAAACTCGTGTGGCTCCAATAAAGAAAATTTCTCTACCGAGATTAGAGTTATGCGGAGCGGTTATGTTATCAAAGTTAGCTAACGCAATTTTTCCAAATCTACAAATAACGCAATTTACGACACATTTCTGGACTGACTCCACCATAGTTTTAGCGTGGCTTCGTAAACCACCGTGTTTTTGGAGCACTTTTGTTGGAAATCGGGTTTCCGAAATTTTAGAAAGCGTCGGTAATGAAAACTGGAATCACGTGGACTCTGAATCGAACCCAGCCGATATCGCGAGTCGTGGTTGTTCACCAGATGAGTTAAAAGAACATCATTTGTGGTGGACGGGGCCGGAATGGTTGAAATTGCCCAGAGATCGGTGGCCCAAAACTCAACTCAACGCAGATACGAATCTTGAAGCTAAACAAGTTAAAGTTTTCGCGACAACTGTTTTCGAAGACCCTTTGACCCGTTTCTCATCTTTATCACGCGCTTATCGGGTGCTATCGTATGTAATGCGTTTTTGGCGGAATACAGGTTCAAATCGGTCTCGAATTGCGTCGGAGGACATATCCTCATCTGAACTCAATGATATAAAAACTCGTCTAATCATCGTTACTCAAAAACATTATTTTGCTGAAGAATATTTAGCTTTGACTCAAAAGAAGCGACTCTCGCCAAGCAGTAGTATTTTATCGTTTAACCCATTTATCGACTCAAAAGGAGTGCTTAGATCAAACGGTCGTTTAGTTCAATCTCCGGCTCTTACATATAGCGAACGCCATCCTATCTTAATTCCATACGACTCTCGGTTTGCTCTTTTATTTGTAGAATTTGTTCACAAGGTCACAATGCACGGTGGCAATCAACTAATGGTTCGTGTCATTCGATCGGAATTTTGGATTTTTCGTGTGAAACAATTAGTAAAAAAGGTTATTCACAATTGTCGGATATGTTCTATACATCGACACCGGACCCAAACTCAAATTATGGCATCCCTGCCACCAGAACGCACTATGTTATCTAGACCCTTTCAAAATACGGGGGTAGATTTTGCTGGACCCTTTGGGATAAAAAGTTTGACTGCTCGAGCTTGTCTTATTACAAAGGGTTATGTCTGTATATTTGTTTGTTTTTCGACTCGCGCAATCCACTTAGAAGCTACTAGTGATTTGTCGACCCAATCCTTCATAGCTGCTTTAGATCGCTTTATAGGCAGAAGAGGGTGTCCAGAAAAAATATTCTCGGATAATGGGAAAAACTTTATAGGTGCCGCGGAACTTATTAAAAAAGATAGGATCGCATTTATGAAATCAATTCAAGACACTACTATTCAAAGACACGCGCATCAAAATTTAGAATGGAAGTTTAATCCTCCAGGGGCTCCCCATATGGGAGGTCTGTGGGAGGCGGGAGTTAAATCGTTCAAGACCCACCTTAAGAAAACAATGCCAAAAATGAATTTTACGTTTGAAGAATTATCAACGATTTTAGCCCGCATAGAGGCTTGTCTTAATTCACGTCCGATTAGTCCAACTAGTGATGACCCTTCAGACTTAGAGCCTTTGACCCCAGGACATTTTCTGATAGGTTCTCCATTGTTGACCCCGGCAGAACCCGATATTTCTGGTGGGGATGTGACATTAATAAATCGGTGGACACGATTAAAAGTTATTTCTCAGAATTTTTGTCAAAGATGGAAATCGGAATATTTGAATGAATTACACCGTAGATACAAATGGAAATACCCACAACAAAACCTTGCCATAAATGATTTAGTTATTATAAAAGATGATCACTTACCTTCAAATGAATGGAAACTAGGGAGGGTTGTCAAAACCTACGAAGGCGCTGACAAAAATATTCGAGTAGTAGACATTAGAACCGCTAGCGGTATGCTCAGCCGACCCATAACGAAGATAGTAAAACTATTTGCGGACTGACTAGCATATCACAAATTCATCAAAAAACACGGTACTCACAAAACTTTTGTTACAGAGATGGCCGGAGTATTACCAGTTCGCGACCCATCACCAAATGGACCCTCTCGCCCCAATCGTCGACACCGACCTGCGCACTGGCAGTATGCATGTGGGCTGTGCCAAGACGACCACCCAATCAAGTCATGTGCTTTTTTCCGTCGACAGACCCCTTACCAGCGGTATGAGACTGTGGAGAGGCGCAGCTACTGCCGTAACTGCTTGGCGCGCAGTCATTTGGCTCCAGACTGCCCAGTCCTCACCGCGTGTCGGGAATGCAACCTCCGTCACCATACGATGTTGCATGGGGCTCCTCAGCTTCGTGAAACTTTTGGACGCTATACGCCACCGCCGGTAGAGTTACCGTACCACCGATCTTCGGTTTTCATTCCTACAGCCCAGGTGGATATGATGGCTGAGGAGTCTGAGGACTGGGCCAGTGTAAGGGTGTTGTTATGCCAAGCTGCCACCCATACCCGAGTCGCTGCATCGACCGTCACCCGGCTTCGCATCCCAACAAGGGAAAAGGATGGTCGTACGTTTGCCACCATTAGATTACGCGCACGACGCTATGGAAGTCGGCTGGTATACAAACTTAAAGCATTGGTGACCCGCGACCTGCCCAGACGCCCATACTCAGACCCCATCCTTGAGGACCCAGCCACAAATATGGAGGCTCATGAACTGGCAGATATAGATCCCAGAGGCAACGAGTCAATTGACGTCGAAGTGGGCGCAAGTGCGTATGCCTACCTGCGGCGAGATGGAGTCGTACAGACGGGCCTGGGAAGAGTTTTTGCCCAACTCACCGATTGGGGCTATGTTTTCGTGGGGCCCGTCAGTAGTCCAACCGAAGTCAGCAACCAATAAGGTAAGGTAAACTACACTCTTTCGCGGGGGGCAGAATGTTCAAAATTTGTTTGAACTCGGTTTGAAACACTGTGCGTAGCGGCACAAATAATTTTTAATCGTCGTGTCCTTTTGTTTTTCTATTTGTTTACCTGGAAAGGTGCCCTTTGATCGATGCTTGTAGTTTTGTCGCTAAGCTTTGCATCAGCTACTAAGCATCACTCAAGAGGGCAACGAACCAGTCTTGAACCGACCATCAACTCGCGTGCGCGCTGCCGATCTCCCCCCGTGATAAACAAGTGTAGTGAAACATTCGTTATTGAAAAAATAAAACAAACTTTGAAACATATAAACATTGAAGTGAACATTTAAAAATAAAGAACATTTACAGGTAAACTATTAGTGAAGACGATTAATACACAGTGATACATAAAGACACATCAACACCATAACAACCCATTCCCCACTCATAAACCCAAAAAGAAAAGTGCCGGCCACTAACAACAATCATCATCAACAAAAAATCATCAGAACAAAATCACAACACAAAAATACATTAATTTGCCTTAATACTATATTGCCCAAAAATTCCATGTAATTGCACATAATATTTTCACTTAAAACTATATTGCACAATTCCCTATTGTCAAATGAATTTAAATTGAAACAACCCTTAATTACACCCTTTCCAAAAGTTGAACTAAAATTGAATTTCTTTTGTAAATAATTTCTAAATCTAATTGTAAACCTTAAAATCTAATTTAAAACTTAAATCTAATAATAAATAATGAATTTAGATTAAAATTACACCCTAAACCAATTGTAAATAAATATTCCTGAATTTTAAAATTTAAAACTAAAATTTCTTCACGTGTAATTATTTCGGAAGGCAAAATTATTTCACATTCCAGCTCTTCATCAGTTCATCTCCGAACAGTCAACATCTGGGATATGTCCCGCATCAATGTATCGAACGCCTTAGACAAGTCTAATGCAACGAGAATCGAACGTTTATGCGGCCAGTGGTCGCACTCCTGCCCGAGCGGGAACCGTACTGATGTTCTTAGATGTTCTGCGAAGTAGGGCAGTAAAATAGTTTCCAGAATCTTCGTAATGGGATACGATTCTCCAAGATGTGCCTGCTTTCCTGGTTTCAGAACGGGAACAACCTTCCCTATTTTTCAGATGTCTGGTATTTCGAGAGTGTTGATGAAAACATTGAAGGTATGGGTCAGGAATCTAACGCCATTCTCTCCAATGTGTTTCAACATCCTCGTGGCTAAGCCATCTGGGCAAATTGCTGTGGAGTTCTTGGCGGCCTTTATCGCCTGGAGAACATTCTCCTGACTGATGACCATAGGGGGGCTGTCCTGTCTGTGTGCACGGAAGACTCGCCTTTGCTTTCTGCTTGCACGATCTACTGTCTGGGGGTGTTCGACGAACTGTCTGCAGTCACATGAAACAAGCAAAAGGTTTCGGACATCACCTTCGCCTGTAAGTGAATGATAAGTTATCTGAGTGGTCGATTTTACGCCAGAATAGATTCTCAGATCATCGCTACATCGGATTAAAGTTGGCTTAAGTTCGTCCCTCCACGACCATACTTCTGTTAAATGAGGGAAATATGATTGGAATAAGCATAGGAATCAGAGCAATACGTGCAGGACATCGGACACGCGGTGTAGAGTATCGAAGATGCCTTGAACACTGCTTGCCAGTTCCCCTAGGAAGCAAACCTGTTTCGGTGTTTTAATTCTAGACTGCATTTGAAGACGGATTCCCAATATCGAAGGCCAACCTGCTAATCCAGTTGGCAAAGTCGCTTGAAATGTTGTCACGATATACAAATTTTTCGATATATTCTGATGTCCTTAATATGTCTTCCAAAGTATGGATGTGTGTTAGGCACATATTTCATGATCCATTTAGGCGACATTGTGAAAACTACCCATGTGAGACATAGAACAGCTATAAAATTTCTCAACTTACTTAATTGGACAATCCAATCGCCTACAATATCCATTTCCGTTGCCTGGGCAAAACGTTGTTTAAAAAATAATTTTATGATGGCCAAAGGCTTTTTATCATCTATACCCTTTCTAAAATTTTGGAAAAAATATTCACTACTTATTGATTCTAAATATGTTTTGTGACTTACAGTAATCCACTGCTATAAGCTTCACCATTGGTTCGACGCATTGTCATCTCATTGAGAAATATTCGAAATTGTACTCCATCACAGAGTGGTAAACAATGTGCACATGCATATCCTCCATTTGTGCTGTCATCTTCACTTGCACTTTTGACATAATCGAAATAGCTCCATCCATACCATATAGCATTCCATTGACGGAGACATGTTAAATCGACAAGATTACAAACGGTTAAATTTGGTGTTGATACCATGGGTGGTGTAACACAACCGCAATGTTTCATCATCGATGTGGAGCGACATTTAAGTAAACATTCATCAATGGAATAATAGGATCTAGATTAGAAAATGTTCATATTATTCGGGTTATTATCTTATCCAAAAGATCTATCTGAATACATTTTATCTTATTGTAATAAGATAAAATTTATTGAGAGAGATCTTTATCAGATGCTGGTCGGTGTGGAGGTCACTGTGTTGCTTCACCGTGAGCATTTTCGAATCATGCTGCAGATGCAGTTCCGTTGTCTTGGAGTGATATCCAATGGCAATCTGCAATGGATATTACTCCACTAGGTTTACTACTGGAAGTCCAAGCGGGGACCGCATAATCGACTAGTGGGGCCGCAGAGTCGACTCCTAGGTCTTTTGAATCGTAGTGTTTGGGGATCAGAATAGTGGTTTGACACCCCCTGCACTTTATCAGATGCTGGTGGGTGAAGAGGTCACTGTGTTGCCTCACCGCGAGCATTTTGGAATCATGCTGCAGATGCAGTTCCGTTGTCTTGGAGTGACATCCAGCGGTAATCTGCACTGGATTTCACTCCACTGAGTTTACTACTGGAAGTCCAAGCGGGGGCCGCATTATCGATAAGTGAGCAATCCATCGACTTTGAATCGTCTCTTTATCTCTCCCCTAAGTGCTACCAACCAATGCCTTCAGGATCTTGTTTCTACTCCCAACATTTTTAGCAACCATTTCCCCATGTTTTCCAAAGCGCAACAGGCATCAAATGTCACACCTAGGAGCTTGGGTTGCACAGAACAAAATATCACCAAAATATTTCCAATTAAAAAGTTAATTGAAGTTGAAAATTTTTTCAATTAATAAATTAATTGATACAATTAACTTTTTAATCATGATAGAAACATTAAGTTAATTAAGTCAATGATTGAAATTTTTAAAATGTTTAAATAAAAAATTAATTGATACAATTAACTTTTTAATCAAATTCGGAAGACTAATTCAGTTTAAAAAAGTGCTGATTTTTTTTTACTTTTTTAATTAAAAATGTATTTCAAACAATCATTTGTTAATCCAAATAAAAACTCTAAGCCAATCTAACTAAGTAATTAAAAATAGTTACCTTTTTTAATTAATAAATTAATTGCGTTTTGCAATCAACATCAATTAAATTTTTAATTGAATCAATTAAAAAATTAATTGAATTTTGCTGAAAAAATCAATTAATTTTTTAATCAAGAATTTTTTCTATGCCCAATTAAAACTGTGATTGACTATCATTTTCGTGATTGAAGACATTTCAATTAAAAAATTAATTGGATCAATTAATTTGGTGATTGAATCAGAGAAAAAATTTTTTGTGTGTTGGGGGAAGTGTTTCCTCTAAATTCCACATTGGAATGTCTACCAGCCAAATAATTTGCTAACCATCTCTTATGATAATTCGGGAGGGAGTTTTCCATAAAATCCCTTAAGAGGGAGGTGTGGTTCACTGTATCAAAGGTTTCAGAAAAATCCAATGCTACGAGACTAAAACGTTTATGGGACCTTTTAACATTCAATTCATCTGCAGTGCTGGCTGGTCGTATTCCTACCCGAGCGGAAATTATGCTGATACTCTGCCAACATTAGGAGTTCTGTGAAGTAGGGCAGTAGAATTGCCTTAAGAATTTTTGGAAACGGAGAAAGGAGAGTAATGGACCGATAAGAGTCTCCAAGGTGTACTTGTTTCCCTGGTTTCAGAAGCGGAAAGACCTTCCCTATTATCCAGATATCTGGTATATCAAGCGTGCTGAGGAAACGGTGGAACTTCTGGCGGTCTGGCGGTAATGACCAATGGTCTGAGTGTGCGGAAGACTCGACTTTGACTTCTGCTTGGACAGGAGGTCTGTACGCCGCCTTGAGGTACGCCTTGTTTGTTTCTCCAGGATGCTTTTGTCTCAAAATTCTACATAGGAATGTCTACCAGCCATATAGTTTGCCAAACATCTCTTATGATTATTAGGGAGGTAGCTTTCCTTAATATCCCTTAAGATGGTGGTGTTGATCACTGTATCAAAGACTTCAGACAGATCCAAAGCTACAAGAATCGATCGCTTATACGGCCTTATACTATGCAATCCCACTACAATGTTGGCTGTTAATTTACATAGTGCAGAGGTCGAATTCCTGCCCGAGCAGAAGTCATGGTGATAGTCTTCCAACATTAGGAGTTCTGTGAAGTAGGGCAGTAAAATTCCTTCAAGAATCGTTGTAACAGGGCAAAGGAGAGTTTCTGAAACCTGTTTCCCTGGTTTCAGAAACAGAACAACCTTTCCTATTATCCAGATATCCTAAATTTCGAGGGTGCTGAGGAAAACATTCTCGTAGGCAAACAATTTGGCCAATTGCGGTGGGACTTTTGGCGGCAATTATCGTCTCGAGTACACACTTGCAAATGACCATTAGAGGGCTGTCTGGTCTGAGTGCACGGAAGACTCGTCTTTGCCTTCTGCTTGGTGGTTGTTTTTTTTTTTTTGTTTATATATTCCACATACCAATGTCTACTAGACATATAGTTTGCCAACCATCTCTAAAGAGTATTTGGGAGGGAGATTTCCGTAAAATTTTCTATAGAAATAAAATTTTGACAAAATTTTCTACAGAAATAAAATTTTGTCAAAATTTTCTATAGAAATAAAATTTTGACAAAATTTTCTATAGAAATAAAATTTTGACAAAATTTTCTATGGAAATAAAATTTTGACAAAATTTTCTATAGAAATGAAATATTGACAAAATTTTCTGTAGAAATAAAGTGTTGATAAGTTTTCTATAGAAATAAAATTTTGACAACATTTTCTATAGAAATAAAATTTTGACTAAATTTTCTATAGAAATAAAGTTTTGACAAAATTTTCTACAGAAATAAAATGTTAAGAAAATTTTTTACAGAAATAAAATTTTGGCAAAATTTTCTATATAAATAAATTTTTGACAAAATTTTCTATGAAAATAAAATTTTCTATAGAAATAAAATTTTGACAAAATTTTCTACTGAAATAAAATTTTGACAAAATTTTCTATAGAAATAAAATTTTGACAAAATTTTCTATAGAAATAAAATTTTGAAAAAATTTTCTATAGAAATGAAATATTGACAAAATTTTCTGTAGAAATAAAGTGTTGATAAGTTTTCTATAGAAATAAAATTTTGACAACATTTTCTATAGAAATAAAATTTTGACAACATTTTCTATAGAAATAAAATTTTGACAAAATTTTCTATAGAAATAAAATTTTTGGAAAATTTTTCTATAGAAATAAAATTTTGACAAAATTTTCTATAGAAATAAAATTTGAACAACATTTTCTATAAAAATAAAAATTTCTATAGAAATAGAAAAAATTGTCTATTTCTATGGAAAAATTTTCTGTAGAAATACAATTTTGGTAAAATTGCCTATAGAAATAAATTTTGACAAATTTTTCTATAGAAATAAAATTTTCACAAAATTTTCTATAGAAATAAAATTTTCACAAAATTTTCTACGGAAACAAAATATAGACAAAATTTTCTATAGAAATAAAATTTTGGTAAAATTTTCTATGGAAATAAAATTTAGACAAAATTTTCTATAGAAATAAAATTTAGACAAAATTTTCTATAGAAATAAAATTTAGACAAAATTTTCTATAGAAATAACATTTTGACAAAATTTTCTATAGAAATAAAATTTTTGGAAAATTTTTCTATAGAAATAAAATTTGGACAAAATTTTCTATAGAAATAAAATTTTAACAACATTTTCTATAAAAAGAAAATTTTAACATCATTTTCTATAGAAATAAAATTTTGGCAAAATTTTCTGTAGAAATAAAATTTAGACAAAATTTTCTATAGAAATAAAATTTTGATAAAATTTTCTATAGAAATAAATTTTTTGGAAAATTTTTCTATAGAAATAAAATTTTGACAAAATTTTCTGTAGTAATAAAATTTTGGCAAAATTTTCTATAGAAATATAATGTTGTCAAAATTGTATGTCTTTAGAAAATTTGTGAAGTGCCTCTTAGTTAGAGAGGAATATTTTGAAAAATCTATCAAAACTTTTACAATTCTACCAATCTACCAAACAGTAAAAAATCTACCATGTTTGGTAGAATTCTACCTACTGTGGCAACCATGCATTCGACCCTCTGTTATATATATTTTATACGATTTCTTCAAGATATCCCTGAAGAATTTTCCTCCCTTTGAGATACGCACCTGTTCAAAAGCATTTGACCCTCTTCTGGAAAATAACATTTCCTAACATCTGGGGAAAATTGACGAACGCTTTCACTAGAATCATAAAATTCTGGTTGTATAGGTATTTCAACTATGGAATAATAATTCACTAAAATTTCTCCAATATGACTGGACTGAATGTTCGAATAATCTTCCTGAGGAAAAACAGTAATCTGCAAAGAAATTAATATTAATTAATATATAAAATAATATTTTATATTAGAATTAAATATAAAATCATACCATAAAGGCATCTATATCAAAATCTCTTATGGTGGCATCATCCGGGTCGGCTTGTAAGACAAACTGTATTGAATTCAATATAGAATTCGCTTCAAATGGTACTGGAGCATGATTCCTTACAAATTCATTATCACTTTCACGTATTGCCCTGCCATAATTGAATTTTGAAAAATATAGAATATATGATGATTGAAATTTGTAACTGTTTTTTTTTGCAATACTTACTCATCAGTACTATAACTTTCTCTTTTATAGTTAAATATGCAGCATGCACCCGATGAGGTTAAACGTTTACGAAAATAATCGGATATATTTACTGGAATTCCATAGACGATACCTTTTATAATTAATCCATCACAATCCGGTCCAAGATCTTTTAATATATCTCTTATGGGATATTGTTCAGTATTATAAACATATTTCAATATGTTATCCAATTTTTTTACAATGGTCTCATTGACATTGGTATCACCATAGGGAAATATGTAGAAATCATTCAATGTCAATAAATATTGAAACATTTCATTTGGCGTTTTAGCCAAATAAAATGGTTTGTAACTTTGTTGTTTTTCAAATCTGCAAAACAAAATATTGAAATGGAGGGGTTAATATGTAAAAATTATTATTTTCTTCTTTTAAGCGATAATAGCATTAAATGCCAGTACATATATGATAATCGGTCGATTTTGAGGTATAGGAAAATTTCAGTGAACATTTTCTATAGAAATAAAATTTTGTTACAAGTTTCTTAGAAATAAATTTTTGTTACAATTTTCTTAGAAATAAAATTTTATTAAAATTTTCTATAGAAATAAAATTTTCTATAGAAATAAAATTTTGGTAAAATTTTCTATAGAAATAAGTTTTTGTTAAAATTTTCTATAGAAATAAAATTTTGTTAAAATTTTCTATAGAAATAAAATTTTGTTAAAATTTTCTATAGAAATAAAATTTTGTTAAAATTTTCTATAGAAATAAAATTTTGTTAAAATTTTCTATAGAAATAAAATTTTGCTAAAATTTTTTATAGAAATAAAATTTTGACAAAATTTTCTATAGAAATAAAATTTTGACAAAACTTTCCATAGAAATAAAATTTTGAAAAAATTTACATTAGAAATAAAATTTTGACAAAATTTTCTTTAAAAATAGAATTTTGACAAAAATGTCTATGGAAATAAAAATTTGATAAAACGTTCTATAGAAATAAAGTGTTAACAAAATTTTCTATAGAAATAGGATTTTGTTAAAATTTTGGAAACATTCTCGATAGAAATAAAATTTTGTATAGAAATAAAATTTTGTTACAACCCAGCAAAAAAAAAAGCGTCGCCAAAAAAGTAGTGAAAATGTTCTTTTTGGTTCGGGAAGGGGTGCAAAATTGGCGCAGAAGCGATGAATTTAACATGTGCTTGTCATAGGACGGATGTCCACCATTTCACCAGCCGTTACACTGCATTTGCATCACTTCTTAAGGTGTGATTTGAAATCAGTGTTTTGGAAGTGAATTAAAAAATTTTGTAATATTTTGCCAAATAAAGAGTTTTTATGATTTTTAACGCATAACTATTTATACCCTGCGCCACACTGTGGAACAGGTAATTATAAGATAGTGCATATGTTTGTAACACCCAGAAGGAGACGAGGTAGACATATGGTGTATTTGGCAATAATGCTCAGGGTGGTTAGTTGAGTCGATATAACCATGTCCGTCTGTCCGTCCGTCCGTCTGTCTGTGAACACATTTTTGTGATCAAAGTGTAGGTCGCAATTTAAGTCCAATCGCCTTCAAATTTGGCACATGTTCGTAATTTGGGTCAGAATAGAACCCTATTGATTTTGGAAGAAATCGGTTCAGATTTAGATATAGCCCAGAAACCAGAGTTTTGGCCCAATTTGGTTGAAATTTTCCACTGGGAGTACAATTAGTAATATAGTCATGTGTGCCAAATTTGATTGAAATTTTTCTTGTTAAATCGCCACTGCTTAGTCGAAAAGTTGTAAAAATGATTCTAATTTTCCTAAACTTCTAATACATATATATCGAGCGATAAATCATAAATAAACTTTTGCGAAGTTTCCTTAGAATTGCTTCAGATTTAAATGTTTCCCATATTTTTTTTACTAACATTGTGTTCCACCCTAGTGCATTAGCCAACTTAAATTTTGAGTCTATAGATTTTGTAAAAGTCTATCAAATTCAGTCCAAATCGAGTGATATTTAAATGTATGTATTTGGGACAAACCTTTACACGCAAAGAAAAAAAAACGTTTGGAAAACGTGTACCGAAAACGTTTTTCTTTTGTTAGGGTTTTTTGAATTGCTTCGAAAATTTTAAACTTTTATCACCAAAAAAATTCGTTTGTTACAAAATTTTTATTTTTTCAATAAAAAAAAGTTATTTTTGAAACAACAACACAGTCCATTTCGTTTATATCAAACACTGTTCTTTTCCGACTTTAGGTCTTTAATAAGACACAGTTTACAGTTCAAAATTTAATATACTACAATGTAATGTTGAACATTTTTTCGGAATCTTCCGAACATATCTGGAATATATGTAATAAAAAAAAACAAAAAAAAAAACTTTGGTCGAAGCGGGGATCGAACCCACGACCCTTGGCATGCAAGTCGGACGTAGCAACCACTGCTCCACGGTGCCAAACTAAATGTTTGTTTCTGTTAAATAAACTTTGTTTATTCGGTTCGTGGGCGCCGCAAGCTATGCTATATAAATATAACTTATATGGATATTTATCTATTGATGACCATAACAGGTACATAGCTCAGTGGTTAGTGTGTTGGCTTACAAAGTGCATGGTCCGCGGTTCGATTCTCCGTCCAGGCGAAAGGTAAAAAAATTTTAAAAATTTATAAAATCGTGTAATTTCTTCTACATTGTTGGTATTACAGAAAAAGGTGCTAAGAACTAAAAAACTTCGTGGAAGTGAGAAAGATGTGAGGGAAAATGCAATTAGCCAGAAAAAAATTTTTTTGAGTTAGTCTTTATGAAATTGTTTTTACATCCTGGAAAAGAATAAACGTTTATCACAAAAAGTATATACTTTTCTTCCAAATGTACTTCCTTTCAACGAAAAGCAAATGAGAAACGAACTTTGTTTGTCTAAAATTTCGTTTGGGAGGAAAGAATTATTTTTTTGCGTGTATATATAGCACCCAACACATTTGACGGATGTGATATGGTATCGAAAATTTAGATCTACAAAGTGGTGCAGGGTATAATATAGTCGGCCCCGCCCGACTTTAGACTTTCCTTACTTGTTTTTTTTTATAATTTTTTATGATTTTTAACACAAGCGTTAGCTTGCCTGAAACCTTTGACCTCAAATATTTTCAAAAATTCGCAATTTTTCTAGATTGGATTTAGCATTTTGTTCGACAAAGTTTAATAATTGGTACCATTTTATTATTTATTACTCTGTTTTTAAGTTACTTGAAATAAAAAAAGTTAAAACGAAATAAAATTATAGTAAAATTTTCTATAGAAATACAATTTTGTCAAAATTTTCTATAGAAATAAAATTTTTGTAAAATTTTCTATTGAAATAAAATTTTGTTAAAATTTTCTATAGAATAAAATTTTGACAAAATTTGCTATATAAATAACATTTTGACAAAATTTTCTGCAAGAAAAATATTTTGACAAAATTTTCTATAAAAATAAAACTTTGACAACATTCTCTATAAAAATAAAATTTTGACAAAACTTTCTATAAGAATAAAATTTCGACAAAATTTTCTATAAGAATAAAATTTTGATAATTTTTTTTATAAAAAATAAAATTTTGTTAAAATTTTATAAAAAATAAAATATTTTGTTTTTTATTGTGGGTTTGTACTTCAATCATATTTGTTGGTTTGATCTCAGTTTTAAAACCATTGTGTTGACTAAACTACAAGAGTAGCTTAACCAACAGAGGAAAATAATGTTTGTCAAATTTATTTGGGCAAAGCCCTATAGACGGCAAGATGGTTGGATGGACGCACGTTTCGGAATTACCACATTCCTCATCAGCATCCTCTACTTGCAGCAAAACTATCAACCAATTATCAGAATAAATTCAGGCAGCTCATTAAGCCCAACAATGAACCACACTTGAACCTTCCGAAAAAAGGTTTATGATAGCCGGCTTATGCCGAAATAAATTCATACAAACATTTCTCGTTTCCTTTGCCACCATCAAATCATCGATTTGAGTGCAGTTGGCTGGGTTTATTTTGAGCGTGCTTCCTCTTACTTCATTCGTGTTTTGTTTTTTATTGTGGGTTTGTACTTCAATCATATTTGTTGTTTTGATCTCAGCGTTAAAACCATTGTGTTGACTAAACTACAAGAGTAGAAATAGAAAGAGAAATAAATTTGACAAACATTCTTTTCCTCTGTTGGTTAAGCTACTCTTGTAGTTTAGTCAACACAATGGTTTTAAAGCTGAGATCAAAACAACAAATTTGAAATAAAATATTGCCAAAATTTTCTAGAGGAATACAATTTCATTAAAATTTTCTATAGAAATAAAATTTTGTTGAAATTTTCTATAGATCTAAAATTTAAAAAAAAAATCTTTAGAAATAAAAATTTGGCAAAATTTTCTATAGAAATAAAATTTTAATGAAATTTTCTATAAAAACAATTTTATTGTTTTGTTATTGTTGGTTTATACTTCAATCATTATTGTTGTTTTTGATTTCAGCTTAAAACTATGCATTGACTAAACTACAAGTGTAGCTTAACCAACAGAGGAAAAGACAGATGTTTGTACACAGATTTATTTCGGCAAAAGCCGACTATCATAAACCTTTTTTCGGAAGGTTCAAGTGTGGTTCACTTTGGGTTTAATGAATTGCCTGAATTAATTCTGATAATTGGTTGATAGTTTTGTTGCAAGTAGAGGATGCTGATGAGGAATGTGGTAATTCGGAAACGTGCGTCCATCCAACCATCTTGCAGTCTATAGGGCATTGCCCAAATAAATTTGATAAATATTCTTTTACTCTGTTGGTTAAGCAACACTTGTAGTTTAGTCAATGCATGGTTTTAAGCTGAAATGAAAAACAACAAAAATAAAATTTTGACAACATTTTCTATAAGAATAAAATTTTGACAAAATTTTTTATAAGAACAAAATTTTGACAAATTTTTTTATAAGAATAAAATTTTGACAAAATATTCTATAGACAAGAAATTTTGTTGTCTATAGACATAAAATTTTGGTAAAATTTTCTATAGAAATAAAATTTTGCTAAAATTGTCTATAGACATAAAATTTTGGTAAAATTTTCTATAAAAATAAAATTTTGAACAAAAAAACAAACTTTCTAAAGAAAAAAAATTTATAGAAGTAAAATTTTTAAAAGATGTTCTATAGAAATAAAATTTTTAAATGATGTCCTATAGAAATAAAATTTTGACAAAATTTTCAAAATTTTTTATGGAAATGCGATAAAATTATTGCAAGGTTGAACTTTGACAGAGATTTGATCAACTTGATTTTCTTCAATTTCATATGACTTTCTATGTTTTTCTTGCTAAATTCTCTTTCATTTGATTAGAACCTGCTTATCTGTTATTGACTGCATAATTCTTGCCAAATACTTCAGTAGCAGCCAGTTGCTGCCAATTACTTCCTTACCAAGAATACATACTTCGTTCGAGTACTATAAATATCTCTGTCTTTGGATAATAGCTAAACCCCTCCATTTGGTAGCTTATCATGCAAAAGCAAAGAAAAACCAAGTAACCAAAAACCAACATGAAAACCTATAAAAGCGATTAACGCATGAAAATCATCGACTATACGTCGAAAGTACGCGTAACATGAAACATTTATCCATTGCATTGGCGGTCCTGGCCATACTGGGACTGGCCTCGGTCTCGTCGGGTTTGAAGGCTCGCTATGACAATTATCACATCTATCGGATACAACCACAGACCCGGGAACAATTGGATTTTATTAAGAAATTGGATGGTTCAAGGGATTCCTATATCTTCCTGGATGCTGTGCACTATATTAACTCAAAGATCAATGTGATTGTGGCTCCTCATCGTGTGCCAGATTTTGTCAATTCTTTGGAAAAGAATGCCATTGTCTATGAACTATTGGATACCAATGCTCAGGCCCATTTGGAAGATGAAGAGGTGGCTGATCCCAAGAGACGTAGTTCAGATTACACCTGGGAGGAATATCATGAATTGGAAGATACTTACAATTGGTTACACAGTTTGGCTGAAAAATATCCCGATATTGTATCGGTCTTTAAGGCAGGCACCACCTATGAGAAACGCGATATTTTGGGTGTTAAGGTGTCCTATGGCTCAGGCAATAGGGGTATCTTCATTGAAGGTGGTATGCATGCTCGCGAATGGATTGGTCCCGCTACTGTCACCTATATGCTTAACGAACTATTGACCAGTGAGAACAAGGAGGTTCGCATGATTGCCGAAAGTTTCGACTGGTACTTTGTGCCCCATGCCAATCCTGATGGTTTTGTCTATACCCATACCACTGATCGTTTGTGGCGTAAAACTCGTACCCCCTATGAAGGTGATTGTTATGGTGCTGATCCCAATCGTAACTGGGGCTTCCATTGGAATGAAGTTGGTGCTAGTAATAATCCTTGCTCCGATACCTATGCTGGTCCCTATGCCTTCTCCGAAATTGAAACAAAATCCCTATCCGAATACATTGACCGTGAGTTGAAGGGTAAAATCTTTTTGTATGTCTCCTACCATTCCTATTCGCAATTGCTCTTGTTCCCCTATGGTCACACAAATGAATTGCCACCAAATTATAATGACTTGAAGCGGATATTTGATGTGGCCGTAGCTGCTATTAAGCAGCGTTATGGAACCAAATATACCGGTGGGAATATCTATGATGCCATCTATCCTGCTGCTGGTGCTAGTGTGGACTGGGTCTATGGTGAGCAAGATGTGAAATATGCCTTCTGCTATGAGTTACGTCCATCCAATTTGAATATCTTGACCGGGTTCAAATTGCCAGCAGCCCAAATTATCCCCACTGCTGAGGAAAGTTTGGATTCTTTGATTGCCATGGTCAAGGAAGCTGGTATTTCGAAATTTTTGTAAATGTTTTCCAAGAATAAATCGTAAAATTTAATCAAATTTGTTAATTTTTTTTTTGTTTCGATTTTTCTTCCCATAAATCTTTTGTTATGTTCTTGGGACTTTGATTAGGGGCCCCTTGAAGGAGAAATCTTGCTTTGCTTTTTTTTGCTCTTATCGAATTTGTATTTATTAATTAAATTTATGATTAATCGAAAATGAACGTATCGTAGGTGAATTTCTTGATTTTGCCATAAGATAATGGAGCTAAACCCAAATGTGACGTTTCGTCCATGGTGATTTGCTTATAATCTTATCAAAAATATATGGTAGCCGTTGTGGGAATAAATTATGGTCTCAATATCTTCTTGAGAGCAGAACTTATTATATTTATGTTTTTTTGCAGCTTTATTTTTGTGAGTACATTTTAAATATATGTAGTTAGAATTTTGATAGAGATGGGAATGAGGAAATGAATTCAAATAAACTACATTATCCGGAGTCGACTAAATCCTATTTGAATAATAATCCATTTATAGTTCTATGATGGGTGGTACTAGCAATGGACTGGTATAAATTATCTTATTTGGCAAATTTATTTATGAAAAAATTCAAAATTTGATGCGAATTGTATACAGGGTTGTTCGACTCGAAAAGTTTTTTTTTTCAAAATTGTGTTTCTATAAACAATTTTGTCAAAATTTTATTTCTATAGAAAATTTTGTCAAAATTTTATTTCTATAGAACATTTTGTCAAAATTTTATTTCTATAGAACATTTTGTCAAAATTTTATTTCTATAAAAAATTTTGTAAAAATTTTATTTCTATAGAAAATATTATTAAATTTTTATTTCTATAGCAAATTTAGTCATAATTTTATTTTTTTTAGAAAATTTTATCAAAAATTTATTTTTATAGCAAATTTTGTCAAAATTTTATTTCACTAGAAAATTTTTGTCAAAATTTTATTTCTACAGAAAATTTTTGTCAAAATTTTATTTCTATAGAAAATTTTGTCAAAATTTTATTTCTATAGAAATTTTTTGTCAAAATTTTATTTCCATAGAAAACTTTTGTTAAAATTTTATTTCTATAGAAAATTTTGTCAAAATTTTATTTCTATAGAAATTTTGTCAAAATTTTATTTCTATAGAAAATTTTGTCAAAATTTTATTTCTATAGAAAATTTTGTCAAAATTTTATTTCTACAGAAAATTTTTGTCAAAATTTTATTTCTATAAAAAATGTTGTTAAAATTGTATTCCATACAAAATTTGTCAAAATTTTATTTCTTTAGAAAATGTTTGCAAAATTTTATTTCTATAGAAAAATTTATCAAAATTTTATTTCACTAGAAAATTTTTGCAAAACTTTATTTCTATAGAAATTTTTTTCAAAATTGTGTTTCTATAAAAAAATTTGTCAAGATTTTATTTCTATAGAAAATTTTGTCAAACTTTTATTTCTATAGAAAATGTTGTCAAAATTTTATTTCTATAGAAAATTTTTGTCAAAATTTTATTTCTATAAAAAATTTTGTCTAAATTGTATTCCATACAAAATTTGTCAAAAATTTATTTCTTTAGAAAATGTTTGCAAAAAGAAAAATTTATCAAAATTTTATTTCCCTAGAAAATGTTTGCAAAATTTTATTCCAATAGAAGGTTTTTTCAAAATTGTGTTTCTGGTATAAATAATCTTATTTGGCAAATTTATTTATGAACGCAATTCACATCAAATTCAAAATTTGATGTGCATTGTATACAAGGTTGTTCGACTCGAGCCAAAAAAAATCTACCAAATTTTGGAGAAAATTTAATCAAAAAACTACAAAACAAAAAAATGTTTGCACACTTTTATTTTTATACACAAATTTGTAAAAGTTTTATTTGTATAGAAAATTTTGTTAAAATTTTATTTCTATGGAACATTTTTGTCAAAATTTTATTCCTATAGAATATGTAGTCAAAATTTTATTTGTATAAAAAATTTTGTCAAATTTTTTTTTCTATAGAAAATTTTGTCAAAATTTTATTTCTACAGAAAATTTTTGTCAAAATTTTATTTCTATAGAAAATTTTGTCAACATTTTATTTCTATAGAATATTTTTTCAAAACTTTATTTGTATAAAAAATTTTGTCAAAATTTCATTTGTATAGAAAATTTTGTCAAAATTTATTTCTATAAAAAATTTAGTCAAAATTTTATTTCTATAAAAAATTTGGTCAAAATTTTATTTCTTTAGAAAAGTTTGTCAAACTCAATTAATACTTTAATTGGAGAATTTTTCGTGAAAATTTTTTCTGTGTACTGATTCATTTTGTAATTTTAGTGGCTAAACTCGAACTTAGTACTCACCTTAAAGTTTGACAATAATCTTATTTCCCACATAATAGTTCAGAATTTCTTAACAATTTTTAACCAAAAATGTGCCCATCCTGAACTTCGTGTGGTGCTAAATACATTTTTAACATTTTGGAACTTCCTTTTTAAAGTAAAAAAAATCCTACGGGAAATTGGTGCAAATTGCCAAAAAGAGGCCTATCACAGGACTGGTACTAGTTTGTTGCAATTTTTAAAAATTTCATATAATCTATTGATCTCTACACACAAGTTTTTTTTCTGATTCAATCACGAAATTAATTGATCCAATTAATTTTTTAATTGAAATGTCTTCAATCACAGAAATGATAGTATCAATTAAAAAACTAATTGGAAGCCAATTAAATAATTAATTGATACTATTAATTTTTGGGATTGATTTTTGTTTAAATTAAAAAATTTGTTGAATCAATTCAATTTTTAATTGAATATATTTTATATCTCAATTAAGTCTTTAATCCGAAAAATTTTCGTGAAAATTTTTCGTGCGTATATTCCAGACTAGATCGTGTGGACCTGTCTATGGGGTAATTCTACTAATTTGTCCTAGGACGTGTCCTTTGGAACGTCAATGACAAACCCATGTTAAAGTGACCGGTAGCTTCCATACGTTTTGAGCGGAATTGGGACTGGTCCATACACATTAACGACTGGGGTTGATCCATTTCCCATAGGTTATTTATTATTTTGATATCGTCGTTTGTAATACAGTTTAGTTGAAATTTTACTTAAATTATGCTACATTTTCCTTCCTGGTGAGTTTCCTTTTTTTTTAGTGTAGATCGGATGATATTGCAAATGGGCCATATCGGTTCACTTTTACGTATAGCCCCCATATAAACGGACCCCCAGATTTGGCTTGCGGAGCCTCTAAGAGAAGCATATTTCATCCGATCTGGCTGAAATTTGGTACATGGTGTTCGTATATGGCCATACAAAAATTGGTCCACATAAGCAAATGTGTCGTCATGGAACCTCATTAACGATAAGCATGAATACTCCCTTAGGTTGAAGAAACTAAGAGATCGCTTTATAGTCCAATTAATTTAGTCACTTGAATTTGTAATTAAACAATATATACATAATATATAATCAACAATATATAATGGAATATAGAAAATGATAAATACAAAATATCTAACTCCATTTTGAGTTGACGATCATTTCTAAAGTTTTTAAAGAAAAATGTAAATTTTTAATTAAAACTTAAATTAAATATGAATAAACGTGATGTTTATTGACTGTTTTGTATTTGAATAAGAATCAGTGCTTATAATACCTGTCTTTATAAAAGTTAGAAAATGTAACAAAAACCTAATGATTAAGAATAAATGATGAGTTCAATGGTTAATTTAAATAATCTTGGCATTCTTGAATACATTCGGCAAAAAAATCCAAAGTCTTCGACCACCAGATGTCTTAATTTTTACAAAAACTATATACAGCATGGACAATCATTTCTAAACCGCTCGTCTAACAGCTGACAGATTTATTCTCGTGACAGTTAATTTTATTGTTTACAAGCTTACAAAAGCATCTTGATTTATTGCATTCAGAAATATTTTTTTTTTTCAAAATTTTATTTCTATAGAAAATTTGCCAAAATTTTATTTCTATAGAAAATTTTGTTAAAATTTTATTTCTATGGAAAATTTTGTCAAAATTTTATTTCTATGGAAAATTTTGTCAAAATTTTATTTTTTAGAAAATTTTGTCAAAATTTTATTTTTATAGAAAAATTTTGCAAAATTTTATTTTATAGATAGTTTTTTCAATGGATTTTTTTTTTAATTTTATTTCTATGGAAATTTTTTGTCAAAATTTTATTTGTATAGAAAATTTTGTCAAAATTTTATTTGCATAGAAAATTTTGTCAAAAATGTTATTTCTATAGAAAATTTTGTAAAATTTTTAATCCTATAGAAAATTTTGTCAAAATTGTATTTCTATAGAAAATTTTGCAAAAATTTTATTTGTATAGAAAAATTATGAAGTACCTCTTAGTTGTAGAGGAATATTATGGAAAACTAGCGTCACCCGGCCCGCTTCGCTGCGCCTTCCGAAGCATATTTGGAGGAACATTTTGCGTTAATTTAGTCAACTATATCCTTCGTGCTGAAAACAAATTCGAAAAGATTTGAATTCTTTTAAACAAATCGGACTACTTAATTTTTCGTTTATAGGTACAAATACGGCGGGAGTGGGTGTACCTTTTCCTCCAAATTTGTTTAATAATGTTCTATATTCAAGTAGTTGGAGAATCTTCTATATTTCTTGTAAATTTTAAGTGTGGTTTGTCAAGGAAAGGTATCCTTCTCCTCAACATATCTTAAAATTAAGCACTATATTATAATAACATACAAAGAATTACTGTTTCCCATCCAATAAATCGGAAAAAGCAAAAGTAGTAAAAAAAAAATTACCACATTAACATTTGCTAAATTGTTGGAAAATGATGCACCCTCTACGTTGGCTGCCAATTTCATGTAAATTTAAGTTCTTTACTAAAAAGAAGTCTGGCAGAAGCCTGTACAAAAATCATAAAATTATGTACCGAGTTCCCATTTACGGACAACCCTCTACTTTCAACTTAAGAAAAAAAAAATGGACAAAAGGGAACCCTCTCCCCACCTTCGCTCCACTCCGACCTGATATCGGACTATCACGTACCCAATATTAATTTCGCAACGACTCAATGGTCCTTATAAATTCTATCGAAGTAAATCGACAAAGTTTATTTCAATCCCCAACCAGATATCGAAAAATCATATACTAATTTAAAAATCATGTATAAATTTAATCACCTCCTCCCACGTTCCCTGTAAATTTCAAGTAGATCGGCGATGTTTAAATTTTGCTCTATTGTTTTAAAGGGACGTCACTTTCCCCGATACAATATCGACAAACACCGTAGTGAATAGCACCCCTAACCTTCCCTGAAAATTCTTGAAACTTTCCTTCAAGTGTGGGGCAAGGAAGGTTGCCTCTTCGTTCATAACCTTCCCCCACTGCCTATGTAAATTTCAAGAAAACTTATGAATTGTTGTTTTTTTTTTGCAGTTTAAGAGGAGGACCTCCTCCCCGACTAAATATCGAAAAGTGATGTAGCGTATCTTTTGTAAACGTCCCAGAAAATGTCAAGCAAATTATAAGCCTAAAAGGGCGACCTCTCCTCCGTCCAAATATCACAAAATCAGGTTTCAACTATTAATATCGTAACCTCTCCCCAATCCTCTGTAAATTTCAAGTAACTCGGTAAAAGTTTAATTGTTTCTCTGTATGTACTTAAGAGAAGCGGATGTCTCCCTATGCCCTTTTATTTTTATTAAAAAATTAAGAACCTGATATAAATTTCATAACCCATTTTTTCCGTAAAATGTCAGTCGGGGAAGTTTAGTTTTGTTTGTACTTTCAAAAAAAAAAAAAAAAAAATCGGGCAAAGGGGTGGCCCCCCTCCCCGACCAAATATCAAAAAATAATGTAGCGGTTTTTTGTCTAGATGCCAACCCCAACATTCAATGAAAATTTCAAGCAAATCGCATAATTTTGTTCCAAGTTTCAAAAAGTAGGGAAAGGGGGAGGTCCCCCTCCCCGTCCACATATGAAATCATCAGGTACCCCATATTAATTCCATAACCTCACCGCATGTTCTCAGATAATTTAGAGAATTTTAGTTTTTTCACTGTACTTTAAAAAAAAGTCGAACAAAGGGGAGGTCCCCCTCCGCCACTAAATATCGAAATAAAAAGTAGTGGATCATTGTGTAGATACCAACCCCAACCTTCAATGAAAATTTCAAGCAAATTGGTCAACTTTGTTCCAATTTTCAAAAAGTCCGACAAAGGGGAGGTCCCCCTCCGCGACCAGGTGTCAAAAAATGAGGTACCCTATTTTCACCACATGAACGCCCCTTACGACCTCTGAAAGTTTCAAGTAAATCGGATCAGCCGTTTCGGAGCCAACTCGGAACATGCAAACAAACAAACAAACAAATAAACAAACAGATTGAATTTTATATATATATAGATTTTATCAAAATTTTGTTTCTATAGAAAATTTTGTCAATGGAATTGTTTCAAAATTTTATTTCTACGGATTTTTTTTTCAAAATCTTATTTTTATCAAATTTTTTTCTCAAAATTTTATTTCCATAGAAAATTTTGTCAAAATGTTTTTTCTAAAAACATTTTGTGAACATTTTATTTCTATAGAGAATTATGTCAAAATTTTATTTCTATAGAAAATTTTGTCAAAAGTTTATATCTTTGGAAATATTTTTTTTCAAAATTTTATTTCTAAAGAGAATTATGTCAAAATTTTATTTCTATAGACAATTTTGTCAACATTTTATTTCTATAGAAATTTTTTTCAAAATTTTATTTCTATAGAAAATTGTCTCAAAATTTTGTCAACATTTTACTTCTATCGAAAAATTTTGCAAAATTTTATTTCTATAGAAAATTTTTTCAAAATTGTATTTCTATAGAAAATTTTGCCAAAAATTTTCTTTATATAGAAAATTTTTTCAAAATTGTATTTCTATAGAAAATTTTGCCAAAAATTTTCTTTATATAGAAACTTTTGTCAAAATTGTGTTTCTATAGAAAATGTTGTCAACATCTTATTTCTGTAGAAAATTTTGTAAAAATTTTATTTTTATGGATTTTTTTTTTTAAATTTTATTTCCATGTATTTTTTTTTCAAAATTTTATTTCTGTAAAAAATTTTATTTCTATGGACAATTTTGTCGACATTTTATTTCTATAAAACATTTTGTCAATATTTTATTTCTATAGACAATTTTGTCAAAATTTTATTTCTATATATAATAATGAAATACCTTTTAGTTGGAAAATATGTTCAGCTCACGAACAATTTTTGCCGCTTGGATTTCAATTAATTGTGGCATCCACTTTTCGCATCATTTCTGGTGTTGTTACCGTTTTTCCCCTACTTTGAGAGTTGGAAGAAAATTTTACCAAACAATAAAAACTTTTTTTTCCAAAATTTCGTTTCTATAGAAAATTTTATCAAAATTTTGTTTCTATAGAAAATTTTGTCAATGAATTTCTTTTTTCAAAATTTTATTTCTATGGAACTGTTTTGTAAAAATTGTATTTCTATAGAAAATTTTGTCAAGATTTTATATCTATAGAAAATTTTGTCAAAATTGTTTTTCTATAGAAAAATTATGAAATTACTCTTAGTTGTAGAGGAATATTATGGAAAATCTACCAAAACATTAAGAATTCTACTAACCTACCAAACTGTAAAAAATCTATCAATTTTGGTAGAATTTTACCAACTGTGGCAATCGTGATCGTATCTGCTCTCGACCACGAGTCAAAATTTTGTCAAAATTTTATTTCTATAGAAAATTTTGTGAAAATTTTATTCCCATAGAATATTTTGTTTAAATTTTATTTCTACAGAAAATGTTGTCAACATTTTATTTCTATAGAAAATTTTGCCAAATTTTAGTTCTATAGAAATTTTTTTCAAAATATTATTTGTATAGAAAATTTTGTGAAAATTTTATTCCCATAGAAAATTTTGTTTAAATTTTATTTCTATAGAAAATTTTGTCAAAATTTTATTACTACAGAAAATTTTGTCAAAATTTTATTTCTCTGAGACTTAAAAATAGGATTATATGTATATAGTATTTTAAATTAGATCATTATTTTCTTAGTGTACCTTAAAAGCTATTACGTCTAAATCAACGATATAAAGAATTTTTGAACTGCTTTGATAAGAAAACTCAAAGAATTGACTAGAACCCCTTGAGGACCTCTTCACTCTTGAGCCCTATATAGAGACATACTGATTTAGTTTGTCCCTACATTTGATATACATATTTACAAATTAGAATTAAAATCACATTTGACATTTGATTTGATTAAATTGTAGTTGATGAGTTGGACAAGTGCATGAAACCACCAGTCAATCGTCACCGAGTATTTTTTTTTTTACAAAAAGTTACACCATTACAATGAGTGCTTATCATTTATTTGAATTGGTGAAAACTAGCAATTATCAATTGCCAAAGCTCCGGGTAATCCTCAATGTTGGAGACAGTGTTTCTACGCTATATATTTTGCTATAAAAGTCATGTTGGAGGCCACTATCGAAACATTCACTTCAGTGTTGAGTTATACGACGAGTGAGTTATGGCCTTTAAACTTAACCTAGTTTTGGGTTTCTGCCTAGTGGCAGTGACCTTGTGTTCGGGAGAACGTGCTCGCTATGACAACTATCGTGTCTATACGACTAAAGCTTCTAGCCCTGCCGAATTGGAAGTGTTGAAGAAGTTGGATAGTTCCAGTGATTCCATTATGTTCCTCGACTCTATACATTTCTTGAACAAGCCCATTAAGGTTGTTGTTGCTCCCCATAAGATTCCTGATTTTTTGGAAATTATGGGCTCCCATGAAATCGAATACCAGCTGATGGATTCCAATTTGCAAAGCCATTTGGAGAATGAAGAAGATGAAGTTGCCAAATCGGATCCCACTGCTCGGGCCGTTAGCTATAGCTGGACTCAATACCATGAATTGGATGATACCTACAGATGGATGCAACAATTGGCTTATGAATACCCCGGGGTTGTTACATTGATTGAAGCTGGCAAAACCTATCAAGGACGTACCATTTTGGGTGTTAAAATTACAAAGAGCAAATCGGAAAAGCCCGGTATCTTCCTTGAAGCTGGTATTCATGCCCGCGAATGGATTGCTCCTGCCACCGCCACCTATATCGTCCATCAATTGCTGACCTCCGAGGAGGAGAGTGTTAAACAATTGGCTGAAAACTATACCTGGTATGTGGTGCCCCATGCCAATCCCGATGGTTATGTCTATACCCACAAAACCGATCGTATGTGGCGTAAAACTCGCAAACCCTATGGCTTGTGCTTTGGTGCTGATCCCAATCGCAATTGGGGCTTCCAATGGAATACCGTTGGAGCCAGTAATGATCCCTGTACCGATACCTATGCTGGTCCCGAGGCTTTCTCTGAAATCGAAACTCGTTCTTTTTCCGAATACCTTAAGACTTTGGAAGGAAAAATTTCACTATACATCTCATTCCATGCCTACTCGCAACTGCTCTTGTATCCCTATGGCCATACTGGTGAATTGCCTGAAAATCACAAGGATTTCGAACGTGTTTACGATGTTAGTGTTGCTGCTGTTGAAAAACGTTATGGTACCAAATACACTGGAGGTAATATCTATGATGCCATCTATCCAGCCGCTGGTGCCAGTATTGATTGGGCCTATGACACCATTGGTACTAAAATGACTTTCTGCTATGAATTGCGTCCATCGGGCAATAGTATTTTGGTTGGTTTCAAATTGCCTGCCTCTCAAATTATTCCCACTGGTGAAGAAACTTTGGACTCCCTTACCGCTATGGTGGAAGAAGTTCAAAAGTTGGGTTATTTCAAAAACTAATTGAGTTTGAAGTTTACTGAGAATGAGAATTTTGAGTAATTTGTGAAAATTAAATAAAAAAGTGCTTGTATGTTAAAATCCTACCTAGACTTACTTCTTACAGACAATTTTGTTAAAATTCTATTTTTATAGAAAATTTTGTTAAAATTGTATTTCTAGAGAAAATTTTGTCAATTTTTTTTCTATAGCAAATTTTGTCAAAGTTTTATTTCTATAGAAAATTTTGTTAAAATTTAATTTCTGGAGAAAATTTTGTCAAAATTTTATTCCTATAGAAAATTTTGTCAAAATTTTATTCCTATAGAAAAATTTGTCAAAATGTTATTTCTATAGAAAATTTTGTCAAAATGTTATTTCGATGGAAAATTTTGTCAAAATTTTATTTCGATGGAAAATTTTGTCAAAATTTTATTTCTATAGCAAAATTTTGTCAACATTTTATTTATATAGAAAATTTTAATCAAAATTTTATATCTTTAGAAAATTTTGTCAACATTTTTTTCTATAGGAAATTTAGTCAAAATTTTATTTCTATAGGAAATTTTGTCAAAATTTTATTTCTATAGGAAATTTTGTCAAAATTTTATTTCTATTTCCGATTTTATTAAGATTTTCTTTCTATAGAAAAATTTTGTTAAAATTTTATTTCTATAGAAAATATTCTCAAAATGTTATTACTATAGAATTTTTTAAATTTTATTTCTATAGAAAATGTTGTCAACATTTTATTTTCATAGAAAATTTTGTAAATATTTTATTTCTATAGAAAATTTTGTCAAAATTTTATTTTGGTAGAAAATTTTTCCGAAATTTTATTTCTACAGAAAATTTTAACAAAATCTTATTTCTTTAGAAAATTTTGTCAAAATATTCTCAAAATGTTATTACTATAGAATTTTTTAAATTTTATTTCTATAGAAAATGCTGTCAACATTTTATTTTCATAGAAAATTTTATCAACATTTTATTTCTATAGAAAATTTAGTAAACATTTTATTTCTATAGAAAAATTTGTCAAAATTTTATTTCTATAGAAAATTTTGTCAAAATTTTATTTCTATAGAAAAATTTGTCAAAATTTTATTTTGGTAGAAAATTTTAACAAAATCTTATTTCTTTAGAAAATTTTAACAAAATCTTATTTCTTTAGAAAATTTTGTCAAATTGTATTTCTATAGAAAACTTTGTTAAAATTTTATTTCTATACAAAATTTTTCCAAAATTCTCTATAGAAATTTTTGTCAAAATTTTATTTCTATAGAAAATTATGTCAAAATTTTATTTCTATAGAAAATTTTGTCAAAATTTTATTCCTATAGAAAATTTTGTCAAAATTTTATTTCTATAGAAAATTTTGTCAAAATTTTATTCCTATAG
Organism: Haematobia irritans; assembly: GCF_050003625.1. Lineage (NCBI taxonomy): Eukaryota > Metazoa > Arthropoda > Insecta > Diptera > Muscidae > Haematobia > Haematobia irritans. The sequence continues at coordinate 27,412,050 of NC_134398.1, forward strand.
AAAATTTTGTCAAAATTGTATTTCTATAAATTTTTTTTGTCAAAATTTTATTTCTATAGGAAATTTTGTAAACATTTTATTTCTACAGAAAATTTTCTTCAAATTTTGTTTCTATAAAAAATTTTATTAACATTTTATTTCATAGAAATTTTTATCAAAATTTTATTTCTATAGATAATTTTATTTCAGTAGAAAATTTGGTCAAACATTTTATTTCTATAAGATATTTTTAATTTTGTTTCTATACAAAATGTTGTCAATATTTTGTTCTATAGAAAATTTTTTCAAAATTTTCTTTCTATAGAAAATTTTGTCAATTTTTTTTTATAGACATTTTTGTTTTCTCTGGAAAATGTGTGAATTACCTTTTAGTTGATGAGGAATATATTGCGAAATTTACCAAAACATCAAAAATTCTACCAATTTACCAAACAGTCACAAATCTACCAGTTTTGGTAGAATAATACGATCTGTGGCAACCGTGTTGAACCATTTTTCACCAACATTACGGTATAAAACAAATGGCTATCGACTGCCGCGAATCTCTCAACGAGATGCCTGAGCAGTATGTTACAATATTCACCTAGTATGGATCCACCGTGGTGCAATGGTTAGCATGCCCGGCTTGCATACACAAGGTCGTGGGTTCGATTCCTGCTTCGACCGAACACCAAAAAGTTTTTCAAACCTCAGTGGGTTCGATTCCTGCATCGACCGAACACCAAAAAGTTTTCCAGAGGTGTTTATCCCACCTCAGTAATGCTGGTGACATTTCTGTGTGTTTCAAAGCTTCTCTAAGTGGTTTCACTGCAATGTGGAACGCCGTTCGGATTCGGCTATAAAACGTAGGTCCTTTGTCATTGAGCTTAACATGGAATCGGGCAGCACTCAGTGATAAGTGAGAAGTTCACCAATGTGGTATCACAATGGACTGAATAGCCTAAGTGAGCCTGATACATGGGTCTGCCACCTAACCTAACACAGAAAAAAATATCACCAAAATATTTCCAATTAAAAAGTTAATTGAAGTTGAAATTTTTTTCAATTAATAAATTAATTGGTACAATTAACTTTTTAATCAAGATAGAAACATTAAGTTAATTAAGTCAATGATTGAACATTTTAAAATTTTTAATTAAAAAGTTAATTGATACAATTAATCAAATTCGGAAGACTAAGTCAGTTTATGATGATGATGAACATTTTTTTTTAAATTTTTAGTTAAATTTTTTTTCAAACAATCAATTGTTGATCCAAATAAAAATTCTAAGCCAACTCAGAATGTAATTGAAAATAGTTACCTTTTTTAATTAATAAATTAATTGAGTTTTGCAATCAACATCAATTAAATTTTTAATTGAATCAATTAAAAAATTAATTGAAATTTGGCAATGAAATCAATTAATTTTTTAATCAAGAATTTTTTCTATGCCCAATTAAAACTGTGATTGAAACTATCATTTTCGTGATTGAAGACATTTCAATTAAAAAATTAATTGGATCAATTAATTTCGTGATTGAATCAGAAAAAAAAATTTTTGTGTGAACCTAATATGGGTGCCTGGCCGTAGGAACATACAGGGGAACTGTGAGGCGGATGAGTTAGCAAGGCTAGGAACTACATCACATATTACACGGGAACTAGAATCTGTTGATATGTCTCTGGCTACGTGCAAGCTCTTACTGTGTGAGAAGGCTGTTATGAAGGCAAATGTTCGATGGGAGAATTGCAAGGGTTGTAATGACACCGAGCAAATATGGCCCCATTTAAACTTAAACCGCACACAAGACGACAGATTTCACTCCTGATATCTGCTATAACGGCTCGCTGCCTGATAGGAGTTTTGGCGCGATGTATAATGACTATTGTAAGAGCTGCCATGATGCGGAGGAAAAGGAATCAATTAAACACCTCTTGTGTGAGTGTCCTGCATTTTGTGTAAGACGTAAGCAAATTTTAGGGGCATATAGCTTTAGATTACTGGTGGACTTGGAAAATGTTAACTTAAGCAGTCTGCTAATGTTTTTTGAACAATCTGGTTGGTTCAACAGAAGAAAATCATCGAGAAGGTTCAGTAATAGGTATCACAATGGACTGAATAGTCTAAGTGGTATCACAATGGACTGAATAGTCTAAGTGAGCCTGAAACTTAATCGGGCTGCCACTTCAACCTAACCTAACCTAACGATGATAACGATTTTAATTTACTTAAAAGTTCTAATAAATGTATGTATAACATTTCAATTAAAAACAAGTATATACGGCCGTAAGTTCGGCTAGACCGAAGCTTATGTACCCTCCACCATGGATTGCGCAGAAACTTCTTCTAAACACTGCTATCCACAATCGAATTACTTGGGTTGCGGTAACGCTTGCCGATGGCAAGGTATCTTAAAAACTTCCTAACACCGTCTTCTAAATTGTAAGTAAGTCCATACGTATATATTAAAATATTAAATTAAAAAAAGACCGATTAAATACGTATATAATTCAGTTTGACAAAATTTTCTATAGAAATAAAATCTTAACAAAATTTTCTATAGAAATAAAATTTTGGTAGATTATTTTTGGCTCGAGTGGCAACCATGATTATGAATCGATATGGACCAATTTTTGTGTGATTGGGGATCGGCTATATATAACAATGGACTGAATAGTCTAAGTGAGTCTGAAACTTAATCGGGCTGCCACTTTAACCTAATCTAACTATAGACCGATATGGACCAATTTTGGTATGGTTGTTAGCGGCCATATACTAACACCACGTTCCAAATTTGAACCGGGTCGAATGAATTTTGCTGCTCCAAGAGGCTCCGGAGGTCAAATCTGGAGAACGGCTTATTTGGGGTCTATATATATATTTATGGACCGATATGGACCAATTCTAGATACCATATACTAACACCATATTCCAAATCTCAACCGGATCGGATGAAATTTGCTTCTCTTAGAGGCTCTGCAATCCAAATCTGGGGATCGGTTTATACGGGGGCTATATATAATTATGAACCGATGTGGACAAAGTTTTGCATGGTTGTTAGAGACCATATACTAACACCACGTTCCACATTTGAACCGGATCGGAATTTTGCTCCTCCAAGAGGCTCCGGAGGTCAAATCTGGAGAACGGTTTATATGAGGGCTATATATAATTATGGACCGATATTGACCAATTCTAGTATAGTTATTAGAGACCATACACTAACCCTATGTTCCAAATTTCAACCGGATCGGATGAAATTTGCTTCTGTTCGAGGCTCCGCAAGCCAAATCTAGGGATCGGTTTATATGGGGGCTATATATAATTATGGACCGATATGGACCAATTCTAGCATGATTATTAGAGACCATATACTAACACCATGTACAAAATTTGAACCGGGTCGAATGAATTTTACTGCTCCAAGAGGCTCCGGAGGTCAAATCTGGAGAACGGTTTATTTGGGGGCTATATATAATTATGGACCGATATGGACCAATTCTGGTATGGTTGTTAGAGACCATATACTAACACCATGTTCCAAATCTCAACCGGATCTGATAAAATTTGCTTCTCTCAGAGGCTACGCAATCCAAATCTGGGGATCGGTTTATATGGGGGCTATATATAATTATGAACCGGTGTGGAAAAAGTTTTGCATGGTTGTTAGAGACCATATACAAACACCACGTTCCAAATTTCAACCGGATCGGATGAAATTTGCTTCTCTTAGAGGCTCCGCAAGCCAATCCTGGAGAACGGTTTATATGGGGGTTATATATAATTATGAACCGAAGTGGACAAAGTTTTGCATGGTTATTTGAGACTATATACCAACTCAATGTACCAAATTTCAGCCGGATCGGATGAAATTTGCTTCACTTTGAGGCTCCGCAAGCCAAATCTGGAGAACGGTTTATATGGGAGCTCTATATAATTATGGACCGATGTGGACCAATTTTTCTATGGTTATTAGAGACCATATACTAACGCCATGTTCCAAATCTCAACCGGATCGGATGAAATTTGCTTCTCTTAGAGGCTCCGCAATCCAAATCTGGGGATCGGTCTATATGGGGGCTATATATAATTATGAACCGATGTGGACAAAGTTTTGCATGGTTGTTAGAGACCATATACAAACACCACGTTCCAAATTTGAACCGGATCGGAATTTTGCTCCTCCAAGAGGCTCCGGAGGTCAAATCTGGAGAACGGTTTATATGAGGGCTATATATAATTATGGACCAATATGGACCAATTCTAGCATAGTTATTAGAGACCATATACTAACCCTATGTTCCAAATTTTAACCGGATCGGATGAAATTTGCTTCTCTTCGAGGCTCCGCAAGCCAAGTCTGGAGAACTGTTTATGTGGGGGCTATATATAATTATGAACCGAAGTGGACAAAGTTTTGCATGGTTATTTGAGACTATATACCAACTCAATGTACCAAATTTCAGCCGGATCGGATGAAATTTGCTTCTCTTAGAGGCTCCGCAAGCCAAATCGGGGGATCGGTTTATATGGGGGCTATATATAATTATGGACCGATGTGGACCAATTTTTGCATGGTTGTTAGAGACCATATACTAACACCATGTACCAAATTTCAGCCGGATCGGATGAAATTTGCTTCTCTTAGAGGCTCCGCAATCCAAATCTGGGGATCGGTCTATATGGGGGCTATATATAATTATGAACCGATGTGGACAAAGTTTTGCATGGTTGTTAGAGACCATATACAAACACCACGTTCCAAATTTGAACCGGATCGGAATTTTGCTCCTCCAAGAGGCTCCGGAGGTCAAATCTGGAGAACGGTTTATATGGGGGCTATATATAATTATGGACCAATATGGACCAATTCTAGCATAGTTATTAGAGACCATATACTAACCCTATGTTCCAAATTTTAACCGGATCGGATGAAATTTGCTTCTCTTCGAGGTTCCGCAAGCCAAATCTGGGGATCGGTTTATATGGGGGCTATATATAATTATGGACCGATGTGGACCAATTTTTGCATGGTTGTTAGAGACCATATAGTAACACCATGTACCAAATTTCAGCCGGATCGGATGAAATTTGCTTCTCTTAGAGGCTCCGCAAGCCAAATCGGGTGATCGGTTTATATGGGGGCTATATATAATTATGGACCGATGTGGACCAATTTTTGCATGGTTGTTAGAGACCATATACTAACGCCATGTACCAAATTTCAGCCGGATCGGATGAAATTTGCTTCTCTTAGAGGCTCCGCAATCCAAATCTGGGGATCTGTCTATATGGGGGCTATATATAATTATGGACCGATATGGACCAATTCTGGCATGGTTGTTAGAGACCATATACTAACACCATGTACCAAATTTCAGCCGGATCGAATGAAATTTGCTTCTCTTAGAGCAATCGCAAGCCAAATTTGGGGATCCGTTCGAGGTTCCGCAAGCCAAATCTGGGGATCGGTTTATATGGGGGCTATATATAATTATGGACCAATATGGACCAATTCTAGCATAGTTATTAGAGACCATATACTAACCCTATGTTCCAAATTTTAACCGGATCGGATGAAATTTGCTTCTCTTCGAGGTTCCGCAAGCCAAATCTGGAGAACGGTTTATATGGGGGCTATATATAATTATGGACCGATATGGACCAATTCTGGCATGGTTGTTAGAGACCATATACTAACACCATGTACCAAATTTCAGCCGGATCGAATGAAATTTGCTTCTCTTTGAGGCTCCTCAAGCCAAATCTGGGGATCGATTTATATGGGGGATATATATAATTATGGACTGATGTGGACCAATTTTTGCGTCGTTGTTAGAGACCATATATTAACACCATGTACCAAATTTCAGCTGGATCGGATGAAATTTGCTTCTCTTAGAGCAATCGCAAACCAAATTTGGGGATCCGTTTATATGGGGGCTATACTTAAAAGTGGACCTATATGGCCCAGTTGCAATACCATCTTATCACTGAGTGCTGCCCGATTCCATGTTAAGCTCAATGACAAGGGACCTCCTTTTTATAGCCGAGTCCGAACTGCGATCCAAATTGCACTGAAACCACTTAGAGAAGCTTTTAAACCCTCAGAAATGTCACCAGCATTACTGAGGTGGGATAATCCACCGCTGAAAAACTTTTTGGTGTTCGGTCGAAGCAGGAATCGAACCCACGACCTTGTGTATGCAAGGCGGGCATGCTAACCATTGCACCACGGTGGCTCCCACCTACATCAATAACAACTACTTGTGCCAAGTTTCAAGTCGATAGCTTGTTTCAGTCGGAAGTTAGCGTGATTTCAACAGACGGACGGACATGCTTAGATCGACTCAGAATTTCACCACGACCCAGAAGTATATACTTTATGGAGTCTTAGAGCAATATTTCGATGTGTTACAAACGGAATATACCCCCATCCTATGGCGGATGGTATAAAAATTAGCGAATTATAAAGTCATTCATTAGAAAGAATTCCTTCGATTTTAGAGAATCATTAGATTTGAAAAAAAGTTTTATTTGTAATGAGAAAGTTTTAATTTGATTTGACGAATTTTATTAGAACTTTTTTTTATTATTAGAAAAATCGAATTGTTTTACTCAAGTCCATTTCTAGGTTAACTTATCACAAATGTTGTGATTTTTCAAACCAATAACCCATAAAATTCTTATCACGTCCACTTAGAAAAACAAAGAATCCACTTTTATTGAAAGTGTTAATTAATTAAGTGCACTTAAAAAACAAACAGTCTAGTCTAATCCAATATGGGTCTATGGAAACATACTTCATGGCATAGCAGATATGTACTTACAATTCTTCAGCATAGGCTTGCAATTTCTTGCGACTGAATTTATTGCCATTACAAACTCCAAATGCTGGAAATGGACTATTGGCTATGTGGACTCGATTTGTGGACATATGCAATTCAGTGGGTTGATCTATATATTCTATGATTAAATTGATAATAATAAAATGTGTCCAAATGATAACGGCAACCATTAAGAATTTCCAAAGTACTCTAAAAACATAAGAAAAGAAATTAAAATTACTTGTTTTTGTATGTAATTTCAGGAATTCGACCTGGCATACCTGGCATATTTAAATGGTGTATAGAATAGTAATAAACGTAATCCATGTATGGAAGTTTCTTTAAGGAATTCATTGAAACGATTTCTATGCTTTTTCACCTTTATGCCGAAAACCATTTTTGTAGGAATTTTTAAATTACTGTCGCATTTGTATTTGAAGATGTTGCCTTTTATATAGCATTTACCCGTCATTAATAAATAAATCAATCATATATTTGATAGACATTCTAATTATGATGGTCGTAGACAGGATATAATTTCAAAAGTGTTTGTTTGAGAACATATTTTTTCTGAAATGTTTATAAGTATGTATATGGGTATTTCCAGGGAAAAGTAAACCGTTCCTCAAAAATGAAAAGTTCACAAATATTATTTTTCTGCTTGTATTGTTAAAGAAAAATATTCAAAATTATTTAAATCGAAGAGTTCAAAGCTTTCCTTAGTCACGATGTTGAGATATCGGGCTATAAATTTAAGGTTTACGTTTTGCACAGTTTTGTTTATTTCTAAGAGAATCTTCGCTTTACAATTTACATTTCTAAGAGTAATTGTTCTAATCCACTCTTATAGTAAACCTTTAGCTATAACAACAACTTACCATAAAATAAATGCAAAAGACCAAACAAATATCAGTTAACGGTTAAATTTTAATTTGATTTTATGGACATTCTAAGGTAACGTCACGTCATATAAAAAGCATTTTTTGTCATTATCTCAACGCTGACGGTCGCAAATCAAGTGTAATTTCGGATTTTAACGAAGGTTAATAAAGTAATCCAATAATAATAAATAACTCGGCTTTTAAGGAAGTAGTTAATTTTATATTGAATTTCAAAAGTGTGTCACGTTACGCCACATTGTAAGTAATTTTCTTGCAAAATATTTTTTTTATATTTCTTTTAGTTATTGTTGTTGTCCTTATGGTCAGCTTTGTTTTTACTTTAAATTAAACTTGTTTTGTATGGTATGTTTTGGATGGTATCACATCTACTGAAAGTAAAAATAGTGCAAAGCGCTATCTGATCTCTTATATGAATTAGATGCCCCGTTGCCCTTTTTTAAACGCCACTTTTTTGTAAAACGTTCCCAGAAAAATTATTTTGAAACGCGAAAAACATATATTAAGGCCGGAGACCTAGTTCTGCAAATTGATTTCGCAGAGAATTACAGGATATTTTTTCAAAATGAGATACCGAGCGCACACTTCAGCTACCGCCAAGTTACGATCTTTACATGCGTTGCTTGGCTAATTGGCGGAGTGAAATCCTATTCAATAATCAGTAACAAACTGAGCCATAACAAGTTCGATGTTTACTGCTTTTTGACCAAACTGGTGAAGATGATCAAAAATGAACATGGGCAATTCCAAAATCTTTATGTTTTTTCGGATGGATGCAGCTCTCAATTTAAAAATAAGTTCATTGCTCAAAGTTTGCCTGATTTTGTTTCTGAATTTGGTTGCAAGGTGTTAGAGTGGAATTACTTTGCAACTTCTCACGGCAAAGGTGCTGTCGATGGGATAGGAGTAACCATAAAACGAAAAGTTTGGCAGATGACAAAAACAAACAATTTAACTTTAGAAAATGCGCTCTCATTTTATCAATGTGCTCAAATAACGTCATTGGGGTAAATTTTATATACATTTCCTCAGAGAAAATAGACATGTTTTCTACTTCGTTAACCGAAAAGTGGAAGGAGTTACCTAAAATACCTGGTATCCATCAAATTTATTTTTGTCATGCAGCGAAGACATGCAAATAAAAGCAGCTGAAACTGCATTTTCGCATAAATCTATTATATAAGAACTGTACATATATAATTTCCTTTTGACTATCTTAACTGTTTCTTATAATCATTACCTTAATAAATAATATAATACCTAAAATTTATGTTGTATATGTGTTAAATAATTTTTTAAAACAATCTGAACTAAAAATTTCCCGCTGCAATTTTAGTAGCATAACGTCATGTAACGTCACGTCAGACACAGAGGCTAATAAAGAAAAAAATAGAAAAAGTTTTTAAATTTTATAAGTTGGATAATAAACTAATATTCCTCTAAATATTAGTAAAAAATGTTGTATACAAAAGGTCTTGGTAAATTCGCAGAGTTTTGCAATTTTGTAATTCAAGAAAAACCCCACTTCCCTTTTTTGTCACGTCACGTCAGCACATATTTTTTCTTCTATCTTTAAATCCTTACAATCGATTATTCTAATTTTTTTACTGAATATAGTACTATTCAATAGCTACGTAAATATATAGATCTCTTTTAAAAAAAATCGACATTTTCATTTTTTTTTAACTTTCATTCGTACAAATGTCACGTCACGTCATTTTGGAAATACCCATATAAGGAATTCTGTAAGGAAATATCATGTTGCTGCAACATTTTATCCTTAAAAAATTCCAGATACATTAAAGAGAAACATTTCAAAAAGAGAATAAATTTCATCCAATCCGTCTGAAATTTGGTACATGGTGTATGTATATGGTCTCTAATGACCATGCAAAAATTGGTCAACATCGGTCCATAATTATATATAGCCGCCATATAAACCGATCACCAGATTTGACGTCCGGAGCCTCTTGGAAGACCAAAATGCATCTGATTCAGTTCAAATTTGGTACGTGGTGTTAATATATGGCCTCAAACACCCATGCAAAAATTGGTCGAAATCGGTCCATAATTATATATAGCCCCCATATAAACCGACCCCCAGATTTGACCTCCGGAGCCCCTTGGAAGAGCAAAATTCAACCGATTCGGTTGAAATTTGGTACGTGATGTTAGTATATGGTATCCAACAACCATGCAGGAATTGGTTCATATCAGTCCATAATTATATATAGCCTCCATATAAAACGATCCCCAGATTTGACATCCGGTGCCTTATGGAGAAGCAAAATTCATCCGATCTGGTTGAAATTTGGTACGTAGTGGTAGTATATGATATTTAACAACCATGCCAAAAGTGGTCCATATCAGTTCATAATCATATATAGCCCCCATATAAACCGATCCCGAGATGTGGTTTTGGAGCCTCTTGGAGGAGCAAATGTCATCCGAGTCAGTTGAAATTTGGTACATTGTGCTAGTATATGGCCGTTAACAACCATGCCTAACTAGGTCCATATAGGTCTATAGTTATATATAGCCCTCAGATAAATCGATCCCCAATCACACAAAAATTGGTCCATATCAAGTTCATAATTGTATATAGCCCCCATATAAGCGATCCCCATATTTCAATTCTGGCTTCCTACGTACCGTGCAAATTCCATATAGATTCGTAATTATTTGTACACTTACATACCTTTTTGTCTAATATATACCACGTATGGACTACCTCACAATTTACAAAACTATTTAAGATACCACAACCCAAGTAATTCGATTTTGGATGACAGTCTTTCGTAGAAGTTTCTACGCAATCCATGGTGGAGGGTACATAAGATTCGGCCTGGCCGAACTTACGGCCGTTTATACTTGTTTTTAAATTGAAATCTTTTCAATCTCGAAAATAATAATATCAAATACAGTTTTAATTGGGAATAAAACAAGAGAATATTCTATTAAATATTTAATTGATTTCATTAGAAAATTTCAATTAATTTTTTAATTCAATCAATTAAAAAGTGTAATTGATATCGATTGTAAAACTCATTTTCTTAACTGACTTTGTGTTTTTAGTTTGATTAAAACATGATTGTATCACTTATAAAGTGCAATAATTTTTATAACTGACTTAGTTTCTCAGAGTTTGATTAAAAAGTTAATGGAATAAATAAATTATTTAATTAAAAATTTAAAAATTTGCACACATTGATTTTATGTTTCTAGTTTGATTAAAATGTTAATTGTATCAAGTAATTTTTTAATTGAAAAGGTTTTCAGCTCAAATTAACTTTTTAATAAAAAATATTTTGGTAATATTTTTTTTTGTTTTTTTTTTTGGGTACGATGGGAACTATAAAGACTTTGTTCCATTAATCATACGCACCATATGCCCCACTAATATCTATGGATTGTTCATACGCACCCTGTACCTCTTAAGTTAATCATACGCACCCTTTGCCCTACTATTATTATAACTCATACGCATCAAAAAAAAAAAATAACCTAAATAAAAAGAACATATTTTTATTAAAATTTTAAACAATTCACAGACATTCAATGGTTATTATAATAATTAAAAACTGGTCGAAATGTTAGAAAGTATACAAATTCAAAGGCAGTCACAATACTAAAACCCATTATTAGACCTAAGAGACCACCAAATGAAGCTGGAAAATTGAATGAAAATAAAATTTTATATATAGAAACCAATTTATAATAATATCATAAAAAGTCTTACCCAAGGCTGATAACCAATTTTGATAGACCTCTTTACGATATCTAGTAGACATAAGATCACTAAAGAATATATGAAGTAAAATATTATTGGTGTCATTGGGAGCCCTCCTAGAAAAAGGGGATATAAATAAAAATTTATGTTGTATCCTGTTTTTGGTTTTAAAGAAAAAGTTACTTACTCAACATCTTCATTTTGAAATAATAATTTAACATTTAGTCGGCCCATGGTTATTTCAGACATAAAACGATTCGATTGACAATCGGGCAAACAATCACAGGGGAATTTTTGTGTAGTCTTAACAGCTGAGAGGGTGGTATTATAGTCATTTAAGGCTTTTGTAAAGATTACTAAAATTTCCAAAACAAAAAATGTCATTTGAAATCTCTTAGGATTTTTCATCGAAATGTTATTCTTCTTACTTCTGTTCTTAATAACACATTTCAAATCCTGGACATCGCACACTCGATAGGTTCCATTGTTGGGCACCGTATGGGGTACACACCCACATCCCATCAAAATATATTTTATACGGCATTCGAACATACAATTGGTAAAGCTATAATGTTGCATTATTCCCAATTTGCGCTCATGGGGAAATAGACAATTCCTCAGTTCGATATCCATGTTACTAATCTCACTTGTGGCATAGGTCGATTCAGGATTTATGTGGACAAAACTTTCACGGGATGAGGAAATGATCTTAGTTTCAGCATTCTCATCGGGGGCATTATAGGAATCATGAATTAATAAACGAAAACCATAACTGCTAAACGATGAAGCAAAATAGTCATAGGCAAAGGGATTGATGAGAATCGATAAGCCAGTGGGATAACCACAGCCTGTTACACGATAAGGGCGTTTGGGAATTTGATAGGCAATTTTTCTGTAGAGAACGATATAAGGAAAGTTTTTCTTGGCAAAGATATTCACTCTTACTTACGGTGGAAAATTATGTTTCTCCTCACCGAAATAATTAAATGCACAACATTCACCCAAACCGGTTGACTTGATAGGTTGAAATAAACCATCACATCGAGTATTGGTTCCCTTCCAATAACATCGCGATATCATATCCATACAATTTGGCGACAATGTCCTTGCTAAATCATTTAGAGTCATGTTATTGAGTTGTAGAATTTCCTTGGCCAATGAAATATTAGCACTGGATTGATTGAAGGCAAAACTGTAAAACATTACAATGGGAAACATTCGAAGAATGTCTTCCTCGCTGGTATTTTGAGGACGTTTCCTAGAGAAGTAAATAATAAAAAAGAAAAACTTACCATTTGGACTAAAATTTATTTTTATAGAAAATTTTTGTCAAAATTGTATTTCTATAGAAAAATTTGACAAAATTTTATTTCTATAGAATATTTTGTGAAAATTGTAATTCTATAGAAAATTTTGTCAAAATTTTATTTCTAACGAAATTTTTGTCAAAATTTAATATGTATAGAACATGTTGCCAAATTTTGTTTCTTGAGAATATTTTCGCAAAATTTTATTTCTATAGAAAATTTTGATAAAATTTTATTTCTATAGAAAATTTTGTCAAAATTTTATTTCTATAGAAAATTTTCTAAAGATTTTATTTCTATAGAAAATTTTGTCAAAATTTTATTTGTATAGAAAATTTTAGCAATATTTTATTTCTATAGAATATTTTGAAAATTTTTTTTATGGGAAGTTTTGCTTAAATTTTCGTTACAAATAAAATTTTGTAAAAATTTTCTATAGGAAAAAAATTATCAAAATATTCGATAGAAATAAAATTTTGACAAAATTTTCTATAGAAATTCAATTTTGCCAAATTTTCTATAGAAATAAAATTTTGGCAATATTTTCTATAGAAATAAAATTTTGTCCAAATTTTGTGCAGAAAAAAAATTTTGACCAAATTATAAAGAAAATTTTAGCAAAATTTTACTGTTATAGAAAATTTCCACAAAATTGTATTTTTATTAAAATTTTGTCAAAATTTTATTTGGTATAGAAAATTTTGTTAAAATTTTATTTTTATAGAAAATTTTAGCAAAATTTTATTTATATAGAAAAATTTGTCAAAATTTTAGTTCTAAAGCAAATGTAAAAATTTTATTTTCATAGAAAACTTTATCATAATTTTATTTCAAAAGAAAATTTTGCCAAAATTTTATTTCTATAGAAAATTTTGTTAAAATGTTATTTCTATAGAAAATTTTGTCAACATCATATTTCTACAGAAAAATTTGTCAACATTTTATTTCTATAGAAAATTTTATCAACATTTTTGTTGTATAGAAAGTTTTGTCAAAATTTTATTTGGTATAGAAAATTTTGTTAAAAATTTATTTCTATGGAACAATTTGTCAAAATCTTATTTCTGTAGAAAAAATTTTCAAAATTTTGGGTCTATAGAAAATTTTGTAAAAATTTTAGGTTTATAGAAAATTTTGTCAAAATTTTAGTTCTATAGAAAATTTTGTCAAAATTTTATTTCTATAGAAAATTTTGTCAAAATTTTATTTCTATAGCAAATTTTGTCAAAATTTTATTTCTATAGAACATTTTGTCAACATTTTGTTTCTATAGAAAATTTTGTCAAAGTTTTATTTCTATAGAAAATTTTGTTAAAATTTTATTTCTAAAGAAAATTTTGTCAACATTTTATTTCTATAGAAAATTTTAAACATTTTTTTTGTATAGAAAGTTTTGTCAAAATTTTATTTGGTATAGAAAATTTTGTTAAAAATGTATTTCTATAGAACAATTTGCCAAAATCTTATTTCTATAGACAATTTTGTGAAGATTTTATTTCTATAGAAAATTTTGTGAAAATTTTATTTTTATAGAAAATTTTAGCAATATTTTATTTCTATAGAAAATTTTGGCAAATTTTTTTTCTATAGAAAATTTTGGCAATTTTTTTTCTAAAGAAAATTTTGCTTAAATTTTCGTTACAAATACAACTTTGTCAAAATTTTCTATAGAAATAAAATTTTAACAAAATTTTATATAGAAATAAAATTTTCTATAGAAATACAATTTTGTCAAAATTTTCTATAGAAATAAAATTTTGGCAATATTTTCTATAGAAATAATATTTTGACAAAATTTTCTATAGATAAAACATTTTGAGCAAATTATAAAGAAAGTTTTTGCAAAATTTAACTACAAGTGTAGCTTAACCAACAGATGAAAAGTATGCTTGTCAAATTTATTTGGGAAAAGCCCTATAGACTGCAAGATGGTTGGATGTACAGCTGTTTCGGAATTACCACATTCTTCATCAGCATCCTCTATTTTATTTCTATAGATAATTTTCGCAAAATTGTATTGTCATTAAAATTTTGTTAAAATTTTATTTCTATAGAAAGTTATGGAAATTTTATTTTTATAGAAAATTTTAGCAAAATTTTATTTCTATAGAAAAATTTGTAAAATTTTAGTTCTATAGAAAATTTTGTGAAAATTTTATATCTATAGAAAATGTTGTCAAAATTTTATTTTCATAGAAAATCTTGTAAAAATTTTATTTCTATAGAAAATTTTGTCAATATTTTATTTCTATAAAAAAATGTGTCAACATTTTATTTCTATAGAAAATTTTGTTAAAAATTTATTTCTATAGAAAATTTTAGCAAAATTTTATTTCTATAGAAATTTTTAGCAAAATTTTATTTCTATAGAAAATTTTGTTAAAATTTTTATTTGTAACGAAAATTTTAGCAAAATTTTATTTCTATAGAAAATTTTGTCAAAATTTTATTTCTATAGAAAATTTTGTCAAAATTTTATTTCTATAGAAAATTTTGTCAAAATTTTATTTCTAGAAAATTTTGTCAACATTTTATTTGTATAAAAAAATTTGTCAAAATTGTATTTCTATAAAAAATTTTAGCAAAATTTTATTTATTTAGAAAATTTTGTCAAAATTTTATTTCTATAAAAAATTTTGTCAAAATTTTATTTCCATAGAAAATTTTGTCACAATTTTATTTCTATAGAAAATTATAGCAAAATTTAATATCTATACAACAATTTTGTCAATATTTTATTTCTACAGAAAATTTTGTCAACATTTTATTTCTATACAAAATTTTGTCAACATTTTATTTGTATAGAAAATTTTGTCAAAATTGTATTTCTATAGAAAATTTTAAACATTTTTTAACATTTTTTTTTGTATAGAAAGTTTTGTCAAAATTTTATTTGGTATAGAAAATTTTGTTAAAAATGTATTTCTATAGAACAATTTGTCAAAATCTTATTTCTATAGACAATTTTGTGAAGATTTTATTTCTATAGAAAATTTTGTGAAAATTTTATTTTTATAGAAAATTTTAGCAATATTTCATTTCTATAGAAAATTTTGGCAAATTTTTTTTCTATAGAAAATTTTGGCAATTTTTTTCTAAAGAAAATTTTGCTTAAATTTTCGTTACAAATACAATTTTGTCAAAATTTTCTATAGAAATAAAATTTTAACAAAATTTTATATAGAAATAAAATTTTCTATAGAAATGCAATTTTGTCAAAATTTTCTATAGAAATAAAATTTTGGCAATATTTTCTATAGAAATAATATTTTGACAAAATTATCTATAGATATAACATTTTGAGCAAATTATAAAGAAAGTTTTTGCAAAATTTAACTACAAGTGTAGCTTAACCAACAGATGAAAAGTATGCTTGTCAAATTTATTTGGGAAAAGCCCTATAGACTGCAAGATGGTTGGATGTACAGCTGTTTCGGAATTACCACATTCTTCATCAGCATCCTCTATTTTATTTCTATAGATAATTTTCGCAAAATTGTACTGTCATTAAAATTTTGTTAAAATTTTATTTCTATAGAAAGTTATGGAAATTTTATTTTTATAGAAAATTTTAGCAAAATTTTATTTCTATAGAAAAATTTGTAAAATTTTAGTTCTATAGAAAATTTTGTGAAAATTTTATTTCTATAGAAAATGTTGTCAAAATTTTATTTTCATAGAAAATCTTGTAAAAATGTTATTTCTATAGAAAATTTTGTCAATATTTGATTTCTATAAAAAAATTTGTCAACATTTTATTTCTATAGAAAATTTTGTTAAAAATTTATTTCTATAGAAAATTTTAGCAAAATTTTATTTCTATAGAAATTTTTAGCAAAATTTTATTTCTATAGAAAATTTTGTTAAAATTTTTATTTGTTACGAAAATTTTAGCAAAATTTTATTTCTATAGAAAATTTTGTCAAAATTTTATTTCTATAGAAAATTTTGTCAAAATTTTATTTCTAGAAAATTTTGTCAACATTTTATTTGTATAAAAAAATTTGTCAAAATTGTATTTCTATAAAAAATTTTAGCAAAATTTTATTTATTTAGAAAATTTTGTCAAAATTTTATTTCTATAAAAAATTTTGTCAAAATTTTATTTCCATAGAAAATTTTGTCACAATTTTATTTCTATAGAAAATTATAGCAAAATTTAATATCTATACAACAATTTTGTCAATATTTTATTTCTGCAGAAAATTTTGTCAACATTTTATTTCTATACAAAATTTTGTCAACATTTTATTTGTATAGAAAATTTTGTCAAAATTGTATTTCTATAGAAAATTTTAGCAAAAGTTTATTTCTATAGAAAATTTTGTCAAAATTTTATTTCTCTAGAAGATGTCGGCAAAATTTTCTCCAAATTTTATTTCTATAGAAAATTTGTCAACATTTTAATTCTATAGAAATTTTTCTCAAGATTTTATTTCTATAGAAAATTTTGTCAAAATTTTAATTCTATAGAAAATTGTATCAAAATTTTATTTCTATAGAAAATTTTTGGCAAAATTTTATTTCCATAGAAACTTGTGCCAAAATTGTATTTTGTAGAAAAT
Source organism: Haematobia irritans (assembly GCF_050003625.1). Lineage (NCBI taxonomy): Eukaryota > Metazoa > Arthropoda > Insecta > Diptera > Muscidae > Haematobia > Haematobia irritans. The sequence goes on from NC_134398.1 coordinate 27,429,359, forward strand.
TTTTTCAAAATTTTATATCTCTAGAAAATGTTGTCAAAATTTTATTTCTATAGAAAATTTTGTGAAAATTTTATTTCTATATAAAAGTTTGTCAAAATTTTATTTCTGTAAAAAATTTTGTTTTAATTTTATTTCTATTTATCCAAAGCACTTGTTTGACTGGCTAAACAATTTGAAATAAATACATTTACTTACAATGCCTTGGCCATATTCATAGATTTCGTTTTGGATATTTTATTAAAATTGCATAGAGTCACTGCAGGGAAAGGTATATTCCAGGTGGGATAATGAGAACTTTCGATGACCGTTACTGTTGGCGTTTCACGATTCCAAATGTATGAGATCATAACGAGAACGATAGAAACTATTATCGCTACGATGGTAATAATCAACCAAAAAAGTCTTTCATTGTGTGACAAATCCAAACGGCTAATATAATTGAAGCCATGCAATGATGTGGTATTACAAAAATTACGAAAATTCTCCATAAACCAGATTTTAATGTGTTGAACTTTTGTCCGCGGTGCAGAAGATCGACGACGTTTCTTTGAGACGTGTGTTGAATCCCATGATGAAGAAAATGAAGGTTTTAAATATCCATCAAAATTTTGTTGATAGGGTATCACCGTTTTTATATGATACGATGTGGGTTTTATTTTAGTTTTCATGATCCCGGACGCCAAGTATATTCTGTCAAACTAGCTTAACTACTAAAAAAAAAAAACAACAAACAAGGATAATTTTATCCCTGACACCAATAGATTAAGAACAACAAGTGTTGTCTACTAATCACTCAAAACCATCATTACAATGTCTCCTATGATTGACCATGACCATCATTAATTTGAATGAACCTTCAATTAACCTCTCAATCGTAACAAACCCATCAGACTATGGTAATTGAATTTTTCACATATATGTATATTTTTATACCATTTATTAATTATCATATTTAATTGTTCTTAATATTGTGGACAATGGGGTCGCATTCGTAGAAACGCCTCTATACGCTCTTGCCTTTCTTTTTCCTCTTCCATTTTGCGTTTCTTTTCGGCTTCCATTTGGGCTTTCCTTTGACGTCGCTTTATTCGATAGCGTATTTGTTTTTTAGTCAACCAATTACAGGCAGGACGGACAAATGCAAAGAATATCATCTCAAAGCCCGATACAAAACTATAGCCCATATGGAGTCCTGTTATACCACCAAACGTTCCAATAAATGTCAACCAATTCTCATAGACATCCAGACGCATACGCTCCGCATAGAGAGTGTCATAGAAGACATGCAGTACTATGTGATTGGTGATATTAATGTCTTTGCTGAAAGTGAATGAATTTAGAAAAAAATATAATAATTATATAAAATAACCCAGCAAAAAATGCATCGACAAAAAAGTAGGGAAAATGTTCATTTTGGATCCGGAACTGGTACAAAGTTGGCGCAGAATTCAGAGGTTTAAATGTGAATTAAAAAAAATTTTGATATTTTGCCAAAAACAAAACTACCAAACAAAAATATCTTATTTTGTCAAAATGTTATATTTATAGAACATTAGCATAACCCGGCCCGCTTCGCTGCGCCTTCTGCAGCATATTTGTAGGAACAATTTGCGTTAACTTAGTCAGCCATATCCTTCGAGCTGAAAACAAATTCGAAGAGATTTGAATTCTTTCAAACAAAGCAGACAACTTGCTTTTTCGTTTATACAAAATTTTATTTCTATAGAAAATTTTGTCAAAAGTTTGTTTCTTTATATAATTTTGTCAATTTACAATTAATTATCATTCGAGCTTTCACGGACAACGGTGATTAGGGAACTTTATCAACAAAGTCATTGAAAAGAAACAGCTGTACACGCTTGACTGTACATGTTCCCTTTCGGCCGAGTGAACTTTTCCACAGTCTTTATTTAGCAAAATTTTATTTCTATAGAAAATTTTAGCAAAATTTTATTTCTATAGAAAATTTTAGCAAAATTTTATTTCTATAGAAAATGTTGTCAAAATTTTATTTCTATATATAATTTTGTCAATTTACAATTAATTATCTTTGGAGCTTTCATGTACAAATGACAAAATTTTATTTCTATAGAAAATTTTGTCAAAATTTTATATTTATAGAAAATTTTGTCAAAATTTTATTTCTATAGAAAATTTTGTCACAATTTTATTTTTATGGAAAATTTTGTCAAAATTTTATTTCTAAAAAAAATTTTGCTAAAAGTTTATTTCTCAAAAAAAAAATTGTCAAAATTTTATTTTTATAGAAAATTTTGGCAATTTACAATTATTTATCATTCGAGCTTTCATGGACAAAGGAGATTAGGGAACTTTATCAGCAAAGTCATTGAAAAGAAACCGCCAGATAAAAATCTGTACACGCCTGACTGTACATGTTTCCTTTCAGCCGAGTGAACTTTTCCACAGTCATTATTTAGCAAAATTTTATTTCTATAGAAAATTTTAGCAAAATTTTATTTCTATAGAAAATTTTGTCAAAATTTTTATTTCTATAGACAATTTTGTCAAAATTTTATTTCTATAGAAAATTTTGTCAAAATTTTATTTCTATAGAAAATTTCGTCAAAATTTTATTTCTATAGAAAATTTCGTCAAAATTTTATTTCTATAGAAAATTTCATCAAAATTTTATTTCTATAGAAAATTTTGTCACAATTTAATTTTTATGGGAAATTTTGTCAAAATTTTATTTCTATAATAAATTTTAGCAAAATTTTATTTCTTTAGAAAACTTTGTCAAAATTTTATTTCTATAATAAATTTTGTCAAAAGTTTATTTCTATAGAAAATTTTGTCAAAATTTTATTTCTATAGACAATTTTGTCCAAATTTTATTTCTATAGAAAATTTTGTCAAAATTTTATTTCTATAGAAAATTTCGTCAAAATTTTATTTCTATAGAAAATTTTGTCAACATTTTATTTCTATAGAAAATTTTGTCACAATTTTATTTTTATGGGAAATTTTGTCAAAATTTTATTTCTATAATAAATTTTGTCAAAAGTTTATTTCTACAAAATAATTGTCAAAATTTTATTTCTATAGAAAATTTTGTCACAATTTTATTTTTATGGGAAATTTTGTCAAAATTTTATTTCTATAAAAAAAATTTTGCTAAAAGTTTATTTCTCCAAAAAAAAAATTGTCAAAATTTTATTTCTATAGAAAATTTTGACAATTTACAATTATTTATCATTCGAGCTTTCATGGACAAAGGAGATTAGGGAACTTTATCAACAAAGTCATTGAAAAGAAACCGCCAGATAAAAATCTGTACACGCCTGACTGTACATGTTTCCTTTCAGCCGAGTGAACTTTTCCACAGTCATTATTTAGCAAAATTTTATTTCTATAGAAAATTTTAGCAAAATTTTTATTTCTATAGACAATTTTGTCAAAATTTTATTTCTATAGAAAATTTTGTCAAAATTTTATTTCTATAGAAAATTTCGTCAAAATTTTATTTCTATAGCAAATTTCGTCAAAATTTTATTTCTATAGAAAATTTCATCAAATTTTTTTTTCTATAGAAAATTTTGTCACAATTTTATTTTTATGGGAAATTTTGTCAAAATTTTATTTCTACAAAATAATTTGTCAAAAATTTATTTCTATAGAAAATTTTGTCACAATTTTATTTTTATGCTAAAGTTTATTTCTCCAAAACAAATTGTCAACATTTTATTTTTATAGAAAATTTTGTCAATTTACAATTAATTATCATTCGAGCTTTCATGGACAAAGGAGATTAGGGAACTTTATCAACAAAGTCATTGAAAAGAAACCGCCAGATACAAATCTGTACACGCCTGGCTGTACATGTTTCCTTTCGGCCGAGTGAACTTTCCCACAGTCATTATTTAGCAAAATTTTATTTTTATAGAAAATTTTAGCAAAGTTTTATTTCTATAGAAAATTTTTTCAACATTTTACTTTTATAGAAAATTTTGTAATTTTTTTTTTAGGAAAAAAATTTGTTAACATTTTATTTCTATAGAAAATTTTCTTGAAAAAAATTTTCAATAGAAAATTTCTCAAAAATTTTATTTCTATAGAAAATTTTGTCAAAATTTTATTTCTATAAAAAATTTTGTCAAAAGTTTATTTCTACAAAAAAAATGTCAAAATTTTATTTCTATAGAAAATTTCGTCACAATTTTATTTTTATAAAAAATTTTGCCAAAAGTTTATTTCTACAAAAAAAATTGTCAACATTTTGTTTCTATAAAAAATTTTGTCAAAAGTTTATTTTTATAGATAATTTTGTCAAAAATTTATTTCGATAAAAAATTTTATCAAGAGTTTATTTCTCCTCTTTGAAAAATCTACATATTTTGGTAGAATTCTACCAACTGTGGCAACTGTGATAACAGGCCAAACTCCTCATACCCCCTATTGTATCCTAAATTAATGTTAGTCATACGCATTATTGAGCATGTATATCATATAAATAAAAATAATTGTGATTACTTACAAAAATCGTTGATCGGTTAGAGCAAATTTTCGATCTAATTTTCCGGAATCCATATTTAAGGCATACATATTGAAATCGCACAAAGGATAACAATCACAAATGAAACTCTCAGCATAATAATTATTACGATAATCGGCATTATTCGATTGTAAGAAAGAATTATAAATATCTGAAAGTTTCAAATAGAAATCATTTAATTTCTTTAAGCGAATATATAGTAAAAAAATCCCTTTACCTTTATTCTTCAAGACGCATTCTCTTTCTCTTAAGCCACAAATGGTCCAATTTACTTTTTGCGGCCAATTGTTTAGCGTACATCGACATTTCTCATACAATTTAGCCGAACGACATTCGGCCAAACAATTTGGTTGTGAATAAGTGGGAAAATAGAAAAGTTTTCTTTCTTGGGGTAGATAACAACGACGAGTACGTAATTCCAAAGATTCTATATAATCAGTGGCTCTTGTCTCTTGAGGTGTTATACCAAGATGATTGACACTTTTCGGTGTTATAATACTTTGCAAAGCATTATTATCGGTAAAATCATAGGAATCCTGTATGAACACTTGCATGCCAGGTGTTTTACGTGCTGCTAAGTGATAATCTTCCAATTCAGGATTTAATAAAACACTTAGTCCTGTGGGTGGACCACAGCTAGTGGTATACTCCACCTCTTCATTGCCCATCATATCTGTTCTGTTTGGAGGAAATCACTTTTAATTTTGAATGTTTACGTTTATTAGATTTTTGTTCACTAACCTTTTGTAGATATTCTTTTTTAACATCATATTATTGAAGGAACAACAATAACCCTGAGAGGTTTTTATTTTCTTAAAAATGTGATTGCATTTCTCGTAATGTCCTTTCCATTTACATCTCAAAATAGAAGTTTGACAATTCGGTTTAAGTCTTTCCTCTAATTGCCACATTGTTATATTGTTCTTTTCCAAAATGTCATCCAATTTTTTGAATTCTTCAGGTCCAGCATCAATTGTTTCGGAAGTATATAGAGTCAAGCGAAAGAAATGAATTACTTCATCGATAGTAAAGTTGGTGTTTTTGTGGCTGAAATTAAAAATTTAAAATTTTCTATAGAAATAAAAAATGCTTCAATGGAAATTACATTTTCTAGAGAAATAAAATTTTGACAGAATTTTCTATAGAAATAAAATTAAAAAAAAAAATCCTATCGAAATAAAATGTTGACAAAATTTTCAATAGAAACAACATTTTGACAACATTTTTTATAGAAATAAAATTTTGAAAAAATTTTCTATACAAAAATATTTTGATAAAATTTTCTATAAAAATAAAATTTTGACAACATTGTCTATAGAAATAAATTTTTGCCAAAAATTTTCTATAGAAATAATATTTTGTAAAAATTTTCTATAGAAATAAAATATTGAGAAAAGTTTCTATAGAAATAAAATTTTGACAAAAGTTTCAATAGAAATAAATTTTTGACAAAATTTTCTATAGAAATAAAATTTGGACAAAATTTTCTATAGAAATAAAATTTTGACAAAATTTGTTATAGAAATAAAAACTTTGACAAAATTTTCTATACAAAAAAATTTTGACAAAATTTTCTATAGAAATAAAATTTTGACAAAATTTTCAATAGGAATAAAATTTTGACAAAATTTGCTATAGAAATAAAAATTTTGACAAAATTTTCTATACAAAAAAATTTTGACAAAATTTTCTATAGAAATAAAATTTTGAAAAAAAAATCGATAGAAATAAAATTTTAGGTACAATTTTCTAAAAAAATAAAATTTTGACAAAATTTTCTATAGAAATAAAATTTTGAAAAAAATTTCTATAGAAATAATATTTTAGGTACAATTTTCTAAAAAAATAAAATTTTGACAAAATTTTTTGTAGAAATAAAATTGTGACAAAATTTTCTATAGAAATAAAATTTTGAAAAAAATTTTTCCATGGAAATTAAATTTTTGACAGCAGTTTCTATAGAATTAAAATATTCTATAGAAATAAAATTAAAAAAAAATGCTATAGAAATAAAACTTTGACAAAATTTTCTGTGGAAATAATTTTGAGGAAACTTTCATTAAAATATAATATTGTTGATAAAATTTTCTATAGAAATAATTTATAAAATTTTCTATAGAAAAACAAATTTTCTATAGAAATAAAATTTAGACAAAATTTGCTACAGAAATAAAAATTTTGACAAAATTTCCTATGGAAATAAAATTTTGACAAAATTTTCTATAGAAATAAAATTTTGAAAAAAATTTCGATAGAAATAAAATTTTAGGTACAATTTTCTAAAAAAATAACATTTTGGGAAAATTTTCTATAGAAATAAAATTTTGAAAAAAATTTCTATAGAAATAAAATTTTAGGTATAATTTTCTAAAAAAATTAAATTTTGACAAAATTTTCTGTAGAAATAAAATTGTGACAAAATTTTCTATAGAAATAAAATTTTGACAAAATTTTCTATAGAAATAAAATTTTGAAAAAATTTTTTCTATGGAAATTAAATTTTTGACAACAGTTTCTATAGAACTAAAATTTTCTATAGAAATAAAATTAAAAAAAAAATTGCTATAGAAATAAAACTTTGACAAAATTTTCTGTGGAAATAATTTTGAGGAAACTTTCTGTAAAATATAATATTGTTGATAAAATTTTCTATAGAAATAATTTATAAAATTTTCTATAGAAAAAACAAATTTTCTATGGAAATAAAATTTTGAGAAAATTTTCTATAGAAATAAAATTTTGACAAAATTTTTTATAGAAATAAAATTTTGGCAAAATTTTCTATAGAAATAAAATTTTCAAAAAAAAAATTCTATAGAAATAAAATTTTGAAAAAATATTCTATAGAAATAAAATTTTGACAAAATTTTCTATAGAAATAAAATGTTTACAAAATTTTCTATAGAAATACAATTTTGACAAAATTTTCTATAGAAATAAAATGTTGACAAAAGTTTCAACAGAAATAAAATTTTGACAAAATTTTCAATAGAAATAAAATTTTGGGAAATTTTCTATAGAAATAAAACTTTGACAAAATTTTCAATGAAATAAAATTTTGAAAAAAAAAAATGTTCTAAAGGAATAAAATTTTGACAAAATTTTTTATAGAAATAAAATTTTGACAAAATTTTCTATACAAAAATATTTTGATAAAATTTTCTATAAAAACAAAATTTTGACAACATTGTCTATAGATAAATTTTTGCCAAAAATTTTGTAAAGAGATAATATTTTGACAAAATTTTTCTATAGAAATAATATTTTGACAAAATTTTTTTATAGAAATAAAATTTGGGAAAATTTTCTATAGAAATAAAATTTTGGCAAAATTTTCAATAGAAATAAAATGTTGGCAAAATTTTCTTAGATATAAAATTTTGACAAAAGTTTCAATAGAAAAAAGTTTCAATAGAATAAAAATTTTGACAAAATTTTCTATACAAAAATATTTTGATAAAAATTTCTATAAAACTAAAATTTTGACAACATTGTCTATGGAAATAAAATTTTGCCAAAAATTTTCTATAATAATAATATTTTGACAAAATTTTTCTATAGAAATAATATTTGGCAAAATTTCTATAGAAATAAAATTTTGACAAAACTTTCAATAGAAATAAAATTTTGACAAAATTTGCAATAGAAATAAAATTTTGAAAGAAAAATTCTATAGAAATAAAATTTTGACAAAATTTTTTATAGAAATAAAATGTTGACAAAATTTTCTATACAAAAATATTTTGATAAAATTTTTTATAAAAATAAAATTTTGACAACATTCTCTATAGAAATAAATTTTTGCCAAAAATATTCTATAGAAATACTATTTTGACAAAATTTTTCTATTGAAATAAAATTTTGATAAAATTTTTCTATAGAAATAAAATATTGACAAAATTTTCTATTGAAATAAAACTTTGACAAAATTTTCTATAGAAATAAAATTTTGACAAGATTTTCTATAAAAATAAAATTTTCACAAAATTTTCTATAGAAATAAAATTTTCACAAAATTTTCTATAGAAATAAAATTCCGACAAAATTTTCTATAGAAACAAAATTTTGACAAAATTTTCTATAGAAATAATATTTTGACAAAATTTTTCTATAGAAATAATATTTTGACACAATTTTTCTATGGAAATAAAATTTTGAGAAAATTTTTTATAGAAATAAAACTTGGACAACAGTTTCTATAGAAATAAAATTTTGACAACATTTTCTATAGAAATAAAATTTTGACAAAATTTTCTATAGAAATAAAATTTTGTAAAAATTTTCTAAAGAAATAAAATTTTGGGAAAATTTTCTATTGAAATAAAATTTTGGCAAAATTTTCTATTGAAATAAAATTTTGGCAAAATTTTCTATAGAAATACATTTTTAACAAAAGTTTCAATAGAAATAAAATTTTGACAAAATTTTTAATAGAAATAAAATTTTGAAAGAAATTTCTACAGAAATAAAATTTTGACAAAATTTTCTATACAAAAATATTTTGATAAAATTTTCTATTAAAATAAAATGTTGACAAAATTGTCTATAGAAATAAATTTTTGCCAAAAATTTTCTGTAGAAATAATATTTTGACAAAATTTTCTATGGAAATAAAATGTTGACAAAATTTTCTATAGAAATAAAATTTTCACAAAATTTTCTATAGAAATAAAATTGCGACAAAATTTTCTATAGAAACAAAATTTTGACAAAATTTTCTATAGAAATAAAGTTTTGACAAAATTTTCTATAGAAATAAAATTTTGACAAAATTTTCTATAGAAATAACATTTTGGGAAAATTTTCTATAGAAATAAAATTTTGACAAAATTTTCTATAGAAATAAAATTTTGACAACATTTTCTATAGAAATAAAATTTTGACAACATTTTCTATAGAAATAACATTTTGACAAAATTTTCTATAGAAATAACGTTGTGACAAAATTTTCTATAGAAATAAAATTTTGACAACATTTTCTATAGAAATAAAATTTTGACAAAAGTTTCTATAGAAATAAAATTTTGACAAAATTTTCTAAAGAAATAATTTTGATAAAATTTTCTATCGAAATAAATTTTTGCGAAAATTTCATATAGAAATAAAATTTGGAGAAAATATTCTATAGAAAAAAATTCTGATAAATTTTTCTATAGAAATAAAATTTTGACAACAGTGTCTATAGAAATAAATTTTTGCCAAACATTTTCTATAGAAATAATTTTTTGCCAAATAGAAATAAAATTTTGATAAAACTCTTTATAGAAAATAAATTTTGACAACGTTTTCGTTGGAAATAAAATTTTGAAAATTTTCTATAGAAGTAAAATTTTGAGGAAAGTTTTCAATAAAATAAAATTTTTAGAAAAATTTCTATAGAAATAAAATTTAAAAAAAAATTTTTCTATAGAATTAAAATTTTGAGAAAATGTTCTATAGAAGTAAAATTTTGAGAAAATGTTCTATAGAAGTAAAATTTTGATATTTTATTTTAATCTATTTTACTTACAATCTTTCAGCCAGCGATCGTACTCTGCTCTTCGACATTAAATTCAAATTACAGATGGTAACCGATGGAAATGGTATAAAAAACGTTGGATGTTGCGTACTTTCCGTATACACTATAGTCGGTGTACTCTTATTCATCAAATGCGATAGTAATAGAATAAAACCAGACATTGATATGGCCACAAATATGACAAAACACCAAAAAGCCCGTTGCCCCGTTGTAGCACCAACAAAATTAATGAAACCATGAATACTGGCCATTTCACAATAAATTTCAAATCCAGATTTACGCTTACACAATCCATCATCATTGCGGGCCTTGAGAAAAGCCAAAAATTTCGGAAGTTTCAGAGAACTGATCAAATTCGTAGAGCAACGATTTAAAGTCTTATCTTGCCAATGTTTGGCAAATTTTTTAATTCGTTGATTGTATTCATAACAAATTCCATTTTCTTTTGCTTGCTTTTTATGCTCTGGAGTTCGAAGAAATGTTTTTGATTTCTCTGGTTTGGCAGTTTTCACTTGAACGATGTTTTTTAAATTTTCCTTAAAATTTTTCCATTTTGATTTACGGCCTGCCACCAGAACTGGATGTTCTAAAAGTTTTAAACGCAATTCAGGTTTACGATTTTGTTTATCGGTCAATAGCAAAGGTTTGGGATTTTTATGAAATTTTGTGGGTTTTAAATAATCATCAAATGTTATGTAATATATAGGTTGCTGCTTGTTGTCCTTGGTTGATTGAATTTTTGGGGATTTTTTATTGGACAACATTTTTCGGAGTTCTTGTTTACCTTGTACGTACTCTTAAAATTATTCTCGACTAATAACTTTTGTTGGAAATAAGCAGTTTATTTTTATAGGTTTTGTTGCTTTAAGGCGAGCAGCGAATAATTCTATATGCAAGTGAAAGTTATGCCTTTTATATGTTCGACATGCCGATGTTTCTTGTAAGATAGTGAAACCCCAACCCCTGTACAAGGAATTGTCATCAGCCTAACAGTATGCTTTAATTTATTTTCATTAAAGGTATTAGTACTTAACTGTTTGAAAGGCACTGAGTATATTGTTGGTTAAGTAGGGGTGTAGGGGTGTTCAAACTATTTATATTCCCACCCAAGGCGAAAGTTCGCTAAAACGAACTAAATTTTCGATTTTTGCGAAATAAATTTACGAAATAGAAAAATGTAAATATTTGTAGTATTTTGTTCGCAAGACATACTATCGATACCTTCGAACCCGAATAAAATTTTTCTAATATACATCAATATTTTTGAGCAGTTTTATTCGGAAGCCCCTTTTTCCAAGTTCGCCAAGACTCTGTAACCAGTGATGCCAATATGGGGGGTTTTCCCCCAAATAACGGATATTTCTTCAGGAATGGGGACGACATTTTTGAGTTGGTAACTTGGGGTTTTTGTGGGGAATTTACAAATGTTTGTGCGAATTTTGTGTAATTTTTCAGCATTATAAAGAGGGTAACGTGGTTATCCTGTACAGATAACATATTACCATTTCGGATTTTTTTTTCAATATTCTTCCAGATTATTTCTCATAAGTGGGAATGTCAGGGTGGCTGTCAATATTTCTTTAATTTTTTTTTAATTTTATTTCTATAGAAAATTTTGTCCAAATTTTATTTCTATAGAAAAATTTATCAACATTTTATTTCTATAGAAAATTTTGTCAAAATATTATTTCTGTAGAAAATTTTGTTATTTCTATAAAATTTTTCTCAACATTTTTTTTTTAAAGAAAATGTTAGAAAAATTTTATTTCTATGAGAATTTTTATCCTTAAAATTTTAAAATTTTATTTCTATAGAAAATTTTAGCAAAATTTAATTTCTATAGAAAATTTTCTCAAAATCTTATTTCTATAGAAAAATTTATCAACATTTTATTTCCATAGAAAATTTTGTCCAACTTTTATTTCTATAGAAAATGTTGTCAAAATTTTATTTCTATAGAAAATTTTCTCAAAATTTTATTTCTATAGAAAAATTTATCAACATTTTTTTTTCGTCCATAGAAAATTTTGTCCAACTTTTATTTCTATAGAAAATGTTGTCAAAATTTTATTTCTATAGAAAATATCCTCAAAATTTTATTTCTATAGAAAATTTTTTCAAAATTTTATTTTTAAAGAAAATTTTGTCAAAATTAAATCTCTATAAAATAATTAGTCAAATTTTATTTTTAAAGAAAATTTTCTCAAAATTTTATTTTTAAGAAAATTTTATTTCTATAAAAAATTTTCTCAAAATTTTATTTCTATAGAAAATTTTCTCTAAATTTTATTTCTATAGAAAATTTTCTCTAAATTTTATTTCTATAGAAATTTTTCTCAAAATGTCATTTCTATAGAAAATTTTTTCAAAATATTATTTCTATGTTGTGAAAAAAATTTTTTTATAGAAAATTTTGTCAAAATTTTATTTCTATAGAAAATTTTTTCAAAATTTTATTTTTAAAGAAAATTTTGTCAAAATTAAATCTCTATAAAATAATTTGTCAAATTTTATTTTTAAAGAAAATTTTCTCAAAATTTTATTTTTAAGAAAATTTTATTTCTATAAAAAATTTTCTCAAAATTTTTTTTCTATAAAAAAATTTTTTCAAAATTTTATTTCTATAGAAAATTTTCTCTAAATTTTATTTCTATAGAAAATTTTCTCAAAATGTTATTTCTATAGAAAATTTTTTCAAAATTTTATTTCTATAGAAAATGTTGTGAAAAAATTTTTTTTATAGAAAATTTTGTCAAAATTTTATTTCTATAGAAAATGTTGTCAAAATTTTATTTCTATGGAAAATGTTGTCAAAATTTTATTTCTATAGTAAATTTTTTCAAAATTTTATTTCTATAGAAAATGTTGTCAAACTTTTATTTCCATAGAAAATTGTGTAAAATTTTTTTTTTCTATAAAAAATGATGTAAAAATTTTATTTCTATAGAAAAATATTGTCAAAATTATTTTGTCAAAAAAATGTTCTATATAAAATACTTTAGCTTTATTTTTTCCATTTATTTATATATATAAAATTCTAAGTATGTTTGTTTGTATGTTCCGGGTAGGATCGGAAACGGCTGAACCGATTTATATGAAACTTTCAGAGATCATAGGGGGCGCTCATGTGGTGAAAATAGTTTACCTCAGTTTTTGACACTTGGTCGCGGAGGAGGACCTCCCCTTTGTCGGACTTTTTGAAAATTTATATTTCGATATTTGGTGGCGGACCTCCCCTTTGTTTGACTTTTTTAAAGTACACTCAAAAAAAAGTTTACTTGGATCCAAAGATTTTGACCTTTTCCGATTTATTGGATGGGAAACAGGAATTCTTTGTATGTTATTATATAGTGCTTAATGTTGAGGAAAAGGATACCTTTCATTGATAAACCACACTTAAAATTCACAAGAATTTTAAGTGTGGTTGTCCAACTACTTGAATACAGAACATTATTTAAAAAATTTGGGTACTCCCTCTCCCCGACATTTTTTAAGACGAACCGTTTTACATATGCATATCCGCCGTATTTTTATATCTATAAACGAAAAAGCAAGTAGTCCGATTTGTTTGAAAGAATTCAAATCTTTTCGAATTTGTTTTCAGCACGAAGGATATGGTTGACTAAGTTAACGCAAAATGTTCCTACAAATACTCTTTGGAAGGCGCAGCGAAGCGGGTTACGCTAGTTATAAATAAATATTGTCAGTCTGTACCTTTTCTTCTATTGTGTATACCACTTTTATGCAACAAAGGAAACTTCTGGCCAAATTTGGATAAAATTTTTTCAAAATATTCTTTTTGAGCAAAAAAATCAATAAAAAATGAAAAACAAAGGAAAATGATGCCTAAATCACAGCCTCGTCTTGGCGCAGCTTCACTATTCTCATTTACAAAACAAATCGATTGTTAATCAACCAATCGATCAAACTAGAACAATTTTTTTCAGTTTCATCACCACCATCTATCCACAGCCATCATACTTTGTGTCGTATGTCTATCACGGATGTTTTCATTGTAGGTAGGCACAATTGTCAAAGATTTATGTACATACAATTTAATTTAATTATTTTTTTTTTTTGAAAATCAACTGCCATATGCACTGACATTACATAAAATTACCAATGACTTCAAAACCATTTGGAAAATTCATCGTTCTATTCAATCATCCATATGGTTGATTCCTCGTTTTCTTTCTATGGTAAGTGGTGGATTCTATGAAAAAACCAAATGCCCATTAAAGATTAATGCAATGCTGCGATGGAGGTTTCCTGATTTCAAATGCATATGGTATGGACTGAAGCGCAATACACAATTGTTGCATTTTGTCATTTAATATGCCATGAAGTAGAATTAATTTGGTGTTTTTTTTTGTCTTATTTCTCAAAGGAATGAGTAATTCACAGCATCTGGACTATAGTTTTGTTTAGGGGATAAATTCTGGAAAATTCAATCATTGCATAAATTAACAGCTTCTGGAATGATTATAGATAAAGAACTGACGACCCAGAGCTGACAATCTACAGAACCCATCTCTTCACCGAGGAGGACTTGTAATGCTGGCCACATTTCTGAGTCTTTCAAAGATTTTCTAACTAAAATTTTGCGAAAATTTTCTATAGAAATAAAATTTTGCGAAAATTTTCCATAGAAATATAATTTTGACAAAATTTTCTATAGAAATAAAATTTTGACAAAATTGTACATACTAATGTTCTTTAGAAGTAAAATTTTAACAAAATTTTCTATAGAAACGAAATTTTAACAAATTTTTCTATAGAAATAAAATTTTGAAAAATATTATATAGAAATAAAATTTTAACAAAATTTTCTATAGTAATAAAAGTTTGACAAAATTGCACATACTAATGTTCTTTAAATAAATAATAAAATAATTAACATTTTGGTGAAATTTTCTATAGAAATAAAATTTTGACAAAATTTTCTTTAGAAATAAAATTTTGACAAAATTTTCTTTAGAGATAAAATTTTGACAAAATTTTCTTTAGAAATAAAATTTTGACAAAATTGTTTATAGAAATAAAATTTTGACTAAATTTTCTATAGAAATAAAATTTTAACAAAATTTTCTATAGTAATAAAATTGTGACAAAATTTTTCTGCAGAAATAAAATTTTGACAAAATGTTCTTTAGATATAAAATTTAAAAAAAAATCTATAGAAATGAAATTTTAACAAAATTTTCTATAAAAATAAAATTTTTGCAAAAAATTTGTATAGAAATAAAATTTTGACACAATTTTCTATAGAAATAAAATTTTTACAAAATTTTCTATAGAAATAAAATTTTGACAAAATTTTCTATAGAAATAAAATTTTGACAAAATTTTCTATAGAAATAAAATTTTGACAAAATTTTCTATAGAAATAAATTTTGACAAAAATTTCTATAGAAATAAAAATTTGAGAAAATTTACTATAGAAATAAAATTTTAACTACATTTTCCATAGAAATACAATTTTGACAAAATTTTCTATAGAAATACAATTTTTACAAAATTGTACATACTAATGTCCTTCAGAAGTAAAATTTTAACAAAATTTTCTATAGAAACGAAATTTTAACAAAATTTTCTATAGAAATAAAATTTTGAAAAATATTCTATAGAAATAAAATTTCAACAAATTTTTCTATAGTAATAAAAGTTTGACAAAATTGTTTATAACAATAAAATTTTGATAAATTTTCTGGAGAAATAAAATTTTGACAAAATTTTCTATAGAAATAGAATTTTGATAAATTTTCTATAGAAATACAATTTTGACAAAATTTTCCATAGAAATACAATTTTGACAAAATTGCACATACTACTGTTCTTTAGAAGTAAAATTTTAATAAAATTTTTCTGTACAAATAAAATTTTGACAAAATGTTCTTTAGATATAAAATTAAAAAAAAATATAGAAATAAAATTTTGACAAAATTTTCTATAGAAATAAAATTTTAACGAAATTTTCTATAGTAATAAAATTTTGACAAAATTGTTTATAGAAATAAAGTTTTGATAAATTTTCTAAAGAAATAAAATTTGACAAAATTTAGAAATAAAATTTTGACAAAATTTTCTATAGAAATAAAATTTTAACAAAATTTTCTATAGCAATAAAATTTTGACAAAATATTCTATAGAAATACAATTTTGACAAAATTTTCTATAGAAATGAAATTTTGACAAAATTTTCTATAGAAATAAAATTTTGACAAAATATTCTATAGAAATAAAATTGTGACAAAATTTTGAAAAATTTTCTATAGAAATAAAATTTTGCTAAACATCTCTATAGAAATACAATTTTGACAATATTTTCTATAGAAATAAAATTTTGACAAAATTTTCTATAGAAATAAAATTTTGCTAAACATCTCTATTGAAATACAATTTTGACAATTTTTCTATAGAAATAAAATTTTGACAATATTTTCTATAGAAATAAAATTTTGACAAAATTTTCTATACAAGTAAAATTTTAACAACATTTTCTATAGAAATGAAATTTCAACGAAATTTTCTATAGAAATGAAATTTCAACAAAATTTTCTATAGAAATAAAATTTTGACAAAATATTCTATAGAAATAAAATTTTAACAAAATTTTCTATAAAAATGAAATTTTAACAAAATTTTCTATAGAAATAAAATTTTGACAAAATTTTCTATAGAAATAAAATTGTGACAAAGTTTTCTATAAAAATAAAATTTTGACAAAATTTTCTATAGAAATAAAAATGTGACAAAATTTTGAAATAACATTTTGAAAATTTTCTATAGAAATAAAGTTATGACAAAGTTTTCTATAAAAATACAATTTTGACAAAATTTTTTATAGAAATAAAATTTTGACAAAATTTTCTATAGAAATAAAATTTTAAGAACATTTTCTATAGAAATGAAATTTCAACAACATTTTCTATAGAAATGAAATTCATTCGTTTTGTTTTGTTATTGTTGTTTTTGTTATTTAAGCATTGTTGTTGTTTTTTATTGCAGCTTAAAACCATACATTGACTAAACTACAAGTGTAGCTTAACCAGCAGAAGAAAATAATGTTTGTCAAATTTATTTGTGCAAAGCCCTATAGACTGCAAAATTGGTTGGATGAACGCACGTTGCGGAATTACCACATTCCTCATCAGCATCCTCTACTTGCAGCAAAACTATCAACCAATTATCAGAATAAATTCGAAACAAACCTATCTCTTTTCTCAATGTATGGTTTTAAGCTGCAATAAAAAACAACAGAAATGAAATTTCAACAAAAAAAAATTTTATAGAAATAAAATTTTGACAAAATTTTCTATGGAAATAAAATTTTAACAAAATTTTCTATAGAAATAAAATTTTGACAAAATTTTCTATAGAAATAAAAATTTGAGAAAATTTACTATAGAAATAAAATTTTAACTAAATTTTCTATAGAAATACAATTTTGACAAAATTGTCTATAGAAATAAAATTTGACAAAATTGCACATACTAATCGGGTATGTAAATAATTTCTCCCCTCCATTCAAAGCTTTCGGTTAGTATCTATATGTGTAATACATTTACAAACTATTTGTCGTATTTTATTTGACTATTCGCAGACATTACCAGTCCATAGTAATGGATAAATAATGTCAATATTTCAACTGACTTTCCGCGCATGTTATTAATCAACCTATAAAGCGTGTTAATAAATAACTTGATATTTAAATTATTTTATTTACTTGCTTATATCTGTAGCCATGTGCAATGATCTCAATAAGAACAAATGGATATTTGCATTTCTAATAATAAATTTATAATGAAAATAGATTTAGAAAAATATTTGTAGTGAAATTAGTGGGTATGGCTTTGGTAATAAATAATCTACATGACTTTACCTATTAATTACACAAAATACAATGGAAAAATAGTTTTTTTTTCCTTTGAGAGAAATTAATGTTATACTTTTGTGACAATAAATTGAAATTTATGGAATTCTTGTACAAACACTCTAGAAAAAATGTTTCACCAGCATAAGCTCCAAAATACATAAAGTAAAATTAATAACTAGGTTTTAAAATGTGTAATGAAAGAAAATGTTGGGCGTGTCAAGTAACTCTTTTCACAAAAACATTTTCTATAGAAAATTTTATTTGTATAGAAAATGTTGTTAATTTTTATACCCTGCGCCACACTGTGGAACAGGGTATTATAAGTTAGTGCGAGACGAGATAGACACATGGTGTCTTTGGCAATAATGCTCAGGGTGGGTCTCTGAGTCGATATAACCATGTCCGTCTGTCCGTCCGTCCGTCTGTCTGTGAACACATTTTTGTGATCAAAGTTTAGGTCGAAATTTAAGTCCAATCGCCTTCAAATTTGGCACATGTTCCTAATTTGGGTTAGAATAGAACCCTATTGATTTAGGAAGAAATCGGTTCAGATTTAGATATAGCTCCCATATATATCTTTTGCCCGATATGCACTAATATGGACCCAGCAGCCAGAGTTTTATACCGATATGCTTGAAATTTTGTACAAACATAACGCTTAGTCGTATAGTCAAGTGTGCAAAATTGTATTGAAATCGGTTCAGATTTAGATATAGCTCCCATATATATCTTTCGCCCGATATGGACTTATATGGCCCCAGAAGCCAGATTATTGGCCGAATTTGGTTGAAATTTTGCACTAGGAATATAATTAGTAGTATAGTCAAGTGTGCAAAATTTGATTGAAATCGGTTCAGATTTAGATATAGCTCCCATATATATCTTTCGCCCGATATGCACTTATATGGACCCAGATGCCAGAGTTTTATCCCGATTAGCTTGAAATTTTGCACAAGGAGTACTATTGGTAGTATAGTCATGTGTGCCAAATTTGATTGAAATCGGTTCAAATTTAGATATAGCTTCCATATATATTTTTCGCCTGATATGGACTTATATGGCCCCAGAAGCCAGAGTTTTGGCCCAATTTGGTTGAAATTTTGCACTAGGAGTACAATTAGTAATATAGTCATGTGTGCCAAATTTGATTGAAATCGGTTCAGATTTAGATATAGCTTCCATATATATTCTTCGCTTGATATGGACTTATATGGCCCCAGAAGCCAGAGTTTTGGCCCAATTTGGTTGAAATTTTGCACTAGGAGTACAATTAGTAATATAGTCATGTGTGCCAAATTTGATTGAAATCGGTTCAGATTTAGATATAGCTCCCATATATATGTTTTTCTGATTTCGAAAAAATGGTCAAAATACCAACATTTTCCTTGTTAAATCGCCACTGCTTAGTCGAAAAGTTGTAAAAATGACTCTAATTTTCCTTAACTTCTAATACATATATATCGAGCGATAAATCATAAATAAACTTTTGCGAAGTTTCCTTAAAATTGCTTCAGATTTAAATGTTTCCCATATTTATACCCTGCGCCACACTGTGTGATATGGCATCGAAAATTTAGATCTACAAAGTGGTGCAGGGTATAATATAGTCGGCCCCGCCCGACTTTAGACTTTCCATACTTGTTTTTTATAGACAATTTTGTCAACATTTTATTTCTATAGAAAATGTTGTCAAAAATTTATTTCTATAAAACATTTTCAATAGAAAATTTTGTCAAAATTTTATTTGTGAAAAAAAGTTTTACAAATAACACAAAATATGACAAAATTTTCTATTGGAATAAATTAAAAAAAAAAAATACAAATAAAATTTTGACAAAATTTTCTATAGAAATAACATTTTGACAAAATTTTCTATACAAATATTCTGTCAACATTTTATTTCTATAGAAAATTTTGTCGCGCTCAACAATTATCTTCAAATATTAAATTATATGGACCGAACTTCATGCATTTTTCTGATTTTTTGTTTTAAATAGTTCCCTACAACTATTACAAAATCACTCTACAATTGTAATCAACTTCCCTTTGAATAGCACAATGTTTCCAAACATGCCGCCTAAAACTATGCAACGAAAGTTTTCTTTAATAGGTAAATCATGCTACTCCCCCCGTATTATAAAGTTCAAATGGTGATTTTGATTGCTACGATATTTCAATTTAATTTGAAACAATTGAGTTTACAATTGAATTTAGGAAAACTGATTTAATTTTTATTTTTCTTAATGTTTAATAAGTGTGTCACTTTTCGTGCTACTTGCCTGGAAATTGTGTGAACTAAAAAATTCTTTTTAACTTATACAATTCGAAGAATTACAGGGTCACGAAAAAATATACATCTTAGTTGTGACTATAAAATGGTTACAGTCATTAATAATAATAGAAAAATAAAATAAATAAAAAACATAAAATAGAAAAAAATTGAGGTCCAAATAAAAGTTTATTACCTTTTCATAAAGATCAAATATATAAGGTTTTGAGACCGTGGTCCAAAACAGGTCCAAAAATGTTTTCTTTTTTTTCTGAGCTTGTAATAATCGTCCGTGTCAACAAATTCCCTCCTCGATTCATAGCCTTTGTGCAGTATATCAATAATAATCGCACAAACTATTTGTGGTATTTTATTTGCATGTTGGCGGTAGACATTTAGCAGTTCATTGTCAGATAGTGCTATTGTTTAGACCGGCTTTCCGCACATGTTGCTAATTGATCCATAAAGCGTGTTAATAACGTTCTCATTCTCCTGCAATAAGAACAAATGCATATTTGCATATTATGTACTACTTAATAATATATTGATACTGAAAATAGATTTTAAATATTTATAGAGAAATTAGTTGATCTGCTCTTGGCTATAAATATAAAAAAACATGACTTGAAGCTCTTAATTAAAAATGTAATGAAAAAAATTGTTTTTTTTTCTCATAATGCTATACTGTCCCAATATAGGGTGGCTCATAGTATGTATTGCATAAAGGCTTTCCCGGAATTTCATAAAATTTTCGCTTCTGTTTTTCTTGGACTTAAGTGCTGTTTTTATCCTTTCTTATGTCTACAATGGAATGGGCTGATTGCCTACAACTTCAGTTTATTTCACAGACAGATTATTTTAGCATTTTGATTGGGGTGTCCAAAAACCGTTTTGTTTTTTTTTTTGAAAAGGTTGGTTTTCAGTTTATTCAATACTCCCAATCTCGGGTTTCGTTTTTAGTTTTTATTTTACTTAAAGTCGGTTAAGATGTTAAAACCGAAAAAATAGAAATTAGTGAAAAAAACTTTAAACACTCATTTTATCCTACAAAATAGCAACTTCTATAGAAAATTTTGTCAAAATTTTATTTTTGTAGAAAATTTTGTCAAAATCTTATTTCTAAAGAAAATTTTGTCAAAATTTTATTTCTATAGAAGTTTTGAAAAAATTTTAATGCTTTCAAAATTTTATTTCTATAGAAAATTTTGCCAAAATTTTATTTCTATAGAAATTTTTATAAAAATTTTATTTCTATAGAAAATTTTGTCAAGATTTTGATTTTTATAGAAAATTGTGTCAAAATTTTAATTCTTTTGATTTCTTTAGCAAATTCTTTCAAAATTTTATTTCTATAGAAATTTTGTCAAAAGTTTAATTCTATAGGCTTTTGTGAACATTTGATTTGTATAGAAAATATTGCCAATTTTTTTATTTTGCAAGACAGTGAAATTATGTGGCAACTACGATTTCAATCCGTTTGACTTTTGCGCAGGAGACATTTTATGGTAGAGAGTAACTTTGTCAAAATTTTATTTCTATAAAAAATTTTGTAAAAATTTTATTTTAAAATTTTGTGAAAATTATTTTTTTTTAATTTTTTGTAAAATTTTATATCTATAGAAAATTTTGTGAAAATTTTATTTTTATTTTTTAATTTTTTTTGTAAAATTTTATATCTATAGAAAATTTAATTTTTATTTTTTTAATTTTTAATTTTTTGTAAAATTTTATATCTATAGAAAATTTTGTCCAAATTTTATTTATATAGAAAAATTTTTGTAAAATTTTATATCTATAGAAAATTTTGTCCAAATTTTATTTATATAGAAAAATTTTTGTAAAATTTTATATCTATAGAAAATTTTGTCAAAATTTTATTTCTATAGAAAATTATGTCAAAATTTTATTTCTATAGAAAATTTCGTCAATATTGTATTCCTATCAAAAAGACTTGTCAACATTTTGATTCTATAGCGAATTTTGTCAAGATTTTGATTTATATGGAAAATTTTGTCAAAATTTTATTTCTATAGAAAATTTTGTCAAAATTTTATTTGTATAGAAAATATTTTGTCAAAATTTTTTATTTTCTATAGAAAAAATTTATTTTTATAGATGATTTTATCAAACTTTTATTTGTACAGAAAATGTTGTCACAATTTTATTTCTATAGAAAAATTTTCAACATTTTTGTGTATAGAAATTTTATGTAAAAATTTTGATTTCTCTAGCAATTTTTTTCAAAATTTTATTTCTATAGAAATTTTGTCAAAAGTTTAATTCTATAGACTTTTTGTGAACATTTGACTTGTATAGAAAATATTGCCAATTTTTTTATTTTGCAAGACAATGAAATTCTGTGGCAACTACGATTTCAATCCGTTTGACTTTTGCGCAGGATACATTTTATGGTAGAGAGTAATTTTGTCAACATTTTATTTCTATAGAAAATGTTGTCAAAATTTTATTTCTATAGAAAATTTTGTCAGAATTTATTTCTATAGAAAATGTTGTCAAAATTTTATTTCTATATAAAATTTTGTCAAAATTTTATTTCTATAGAAAATTTTGTCAAAATTTTATTTCTTTAAAAAAGTCTTGTCAATATTTTGATTCTATAGAAAATTTTGTAAAGATTTTAATTTTTATATAAAATTGTGTCAAAATTTTAGTTCTATAAAAAGACTTGTCAACATTTTGATTCTATAGGAAATTATGTCAAAATTTTATTTCTATAGAATTTTTTGTAAAAATTTTAATGCTTTCTAAATTTTATTTCTATAAAAAATTTTGTCAGAATTTTATTTCTATAGAAAATTTTGTCAATATTTTATTTACATACAAAATTGTTTGTAAAATTTTATATCTATAGAAAATTTTGTCAAAATTTTATTTATATAGAAATTTGTTTGTAAAATTTAATATCTATAGAAAATTTTGTCAAAACTTTATTTGTATTGAAAATATTTCGTCAACATGTTTTTTCTACAGAAAAATTTTATTTTTATAGATGATTTTGTCAAAATTTTATTTGTACAGAAAATGTTGTCAAAATTTTATTTCTATAGAAAAATTTTCAACATTTTTGTGTATAGAAATTTTATGTAAAAATTTTGATTTCTCTAGCAAATTTTTTCGACATTTTATTTCTATAGAAATTTTGTCAAAAGTTTAATTCTATAGCCTTTTGCGAACATTTGATTTGTATAGAAAATATTGCCAATTTTATTTATTTTGCAACACAGTGAAATTCTGTGGCAACTACGATTTCAATCCGTTTGACTTTTGCGCAGGAGACATTTTATGGTAGAGAGTAATTTTGTCAAAATTTTATTTCTATAGAAAATGTTGTCAAAATTTTATTTCTATAGAAAATTTTGTCAGAATTTATTTCTATAGAAAATGTTGTCAAAATTTTATTTCTATATAAAATTTTGTCAAAATTTTATTTCTATAGAAAATTTTGTCAAAATTTTATTTCTTTAAAAAAGTCTTGTCAATATTTTGGTTCTATAGAAAATTTTGTAAAGATTTTAATTTTTATATAAAATTGTGTCAAAATTTTAGTTCTATAAAAAGACTTGTCAACATTTTGATTCTATAGGAAAATGTGTCAAAATTTTATTTCTATAGAATTTTTTGTAAAAATTTGAATGCTTTCTAAATTTTATTTCTATAAAAAATTTTGTCAGAATTTTATTTCTATAGAAAATTTTGTCAATATTTTATTTACATACAAAATTGTTTGTAAAATTTTATATCTATAGAAAATTTTGTCAAAATTTTATTTATATAGAAAATTGTGTCAAAATTTTAATTCTATAAAAAGACCTGTCAACATTTTTATTCTATAGAAAATTGTGTCAAAATTTTATATCTATAGAAAATTTTGTCAAAATTTTATTTCTATAGAAAATTGTGTCAAAATTTATTTTTTGTTTAAAAAAATCTTGTCAATATTTTGATTCTATAGCAAATTTTGTCAAGATTATGATTTATATAGAAAATTTTGTCAAAATTGTATTTCTATAGAAAATTTTGTCAAAATTTTATTTGTATAGAAAATGTTGTCAAAATTTTATTTCTATATAAAATTTTGTCAGAATTTATTTCTATAGAAAATGTTGTCAAAATTTTATTTCTATATAAAATTTTGTCAAAATTTTATTTCTATAGAAAATTTTGTCAAAATTTTATTTCTTTAAAAAAGTCTTGTCAATATTTTGATTCTACAGAAAATTTTGTAAAGATTTTAATTTGTATACAAAATTGTGTCAAAATTTTAGTTCTATAAAAAGACTTGTCAACATTTGGATTCTATAGGAAATTGTGTCAAAATTTTACTTCTATAGATTTTTTTGTAAAAATTTTAATGCTTTCAAAATTTTATTTCTATAGAAAATTTTGTCAGAATTTTATTTCTATAGAAAATTTTGTCAATATTTTATTTACATACAAAATAGTTTGTAAAATTTTATATCTATAGAAAATTTTGTCAAAATTTTATTTATATAGAAAATTTTTTGTAAAATTTAATATCTATAGAAAATTTTGTCAAAACTTTATTTGTATTGAAAATATTTTGTCAACATGTTTTTTTTTATAGAAAAAATTTATTTTTATAGACGATTTTGTCAAAATTTTATTTGTACAGAAAATGTTGTCAAAATTTTATTTCTATAGAAAAATTGTCAACATTTTTGTGTATAGAAATTTTATGTAAAAATTTTGATTTCTCTAGCAAATTTTTTCGAAATTTTATTTCTATAGAAATTTTGTCAAAAGTTTAATTCTATAGCCTTTTGCGAACATTTGATTTGTATAGAAAATATTGCCAATTTTTTTTATTTTGCAAGACAGTGAAATTCCGTGGCAACTACGATTTCAATCCGTTTGACTTTTGCGCAGGAGACATTCTATGGTAGAGAGTAATTTTATTTCTAAAATTTTGACAAAAATTTTGCCAAAATTTTATTTCCATAGAATTTTTTTGTAAAATTTTATATCTATAGAAAATTTTGTCTAAACTTTATTTCTATAGAAAATTTTGTCAAAATGTTATTTCTTTAAAAAAGTCTTGTCACCATTTTGATTCTATAGAAAATTTTGTATAGATTTTAATTTTTATAGAAAATTGTGTCAAAATTTTAATTCTATAGATTTTTTTTTTGTATAATTTTATGTCTATAGAGAATTTTGTCAAAATTTTATTCCTATGGAAATTTTTGTCAAAATTTTATTTATGTAGAAATTTTTTTTTTTAAATTTTATATCTATAGAAAATTTTGTCAAAATTTTATTTCTATAGAAAATTTTGTCAAAATTTTATTTCTATAGAAAATTTTGTCAAAATGTTATTTCTGTAAAAAAGTCTTGTCAACATTTTGAATCTATAGAAATTTTTGTCAAGATTTTATTTATGTAGAAATTTTTTTTTGTTAAATTTTATATCTATAGAAAATTTTGTCAAAATTTTATTTCTATAGAAAATTTTGTCAAAATTTTAGTTCTTTAAAAAAGTCTTCTCAACATTTTGATTCTATAGAAAATTTTGTCAAGATTTTAATTTTTATAGAAAATTGTGTCAAAATTTGAATTCTATAAAAATACTTTTCAACATTTTGATTCTATAACAAATTTTGTCAAGATTTTGATTTATATAGAAAATTGTGTCAAAATTTTATTTCTATAGAAACTTTTGTCAAAATTTTATTTGTATAGAAAACATGTTTTTTCTATAGTAAAATTTTATTTTTATAGATGATTTTGTCAAAATTTTATTTGTACAGAAAATGTTGTCAAAATTTTATTTCTATAGAAAAATTTTCAACATTTGTTGTATAGAAATTTTTTGTAAAAAAATTTGATTTCTATAACAAATTTTTTCAAAATTTTATTTCTATAGATTTTTTCTCAAAATTGTTTTGTGTATAGAATATATTGTCAATTTGTTTTATTTTGCAAAATATACCATACAGTGAAATTCTCTGACAACCACGATTTCAATCCGTTTGTCTTTTGCGCCTGGGGCATTTTATGGTAGAGAGTAAGGTTGGGAGTAAAAATATCACAGTGTTTATGATCTCGAGACGGCGCTTCGTAGGAATTGGGCTAAAATACCGCAGAGCCACTCTCAAAATTTGGAAGAAAATGTATCCGTAAAATGGACACAAACGCTTATACAGACCCCCTTATGCTCGTCCGTTGGGTTTACCATCCTCTTTGGTTAGTCCATTAGAAGTAGTCAAAAAAAGTGGTATATTTGTGGTGTTTAACTCCCCTAAGTTTCAAGGTCTAAATATAAAAAAATAGCAAACATTTTTCATATTTTATTGATTTTAGTCAATTAACAAGAACTGAAGGAGACAATTGATAGAATTTTTGGAAACTTTACATTGAAAAGTGAAATTTACAAAGTTCTCCGATGATTTGTGTCTGGGCAAAAGACAACTCTAACTTTATATCCTTAAAAAATGAAGCATTTCGTGTGAAAATGGAACTATATTGTATTCTATTTTATTTCCATAAAGGGTACAATATTGATTTTTAATTATAAAAGCAAAAATTAACTAAAAGTAAACAATTGGCGCCATATTATTTCCACATTAATCACATCGTATTTTTTTGTTGTGTATTTTAACAAAAAAAGTTAAGAATAATTTATTTTAGAAATATTCATTTATCTGTTATTTGGGTGTATTAAATTGTGATAGGTCCTATACAAATTCTTTGGTAACCGCATTCACAACAATTTCTATCACTGTTTTACAGATTGATTTATTAAAATAAAAAATAATTAATAAATACTAATTAGCTTATATAATTTTTCCCCTATATTATACCAAAAATATTCCCCGATTGCTTCGAGACACTATCATTTCTTTGTGTATGGTACTCCCTTCTTATCGAATTCTTTTTATGTCCAGTTTTTGTTTTTTTTTTGTTGTCGCACATGTGTCCATCGAAAGTCCATACATCTATGTCATCCATCAGTCATGCACCCAGACACTCGTCTTGTGCATGATCAATGACTAAAAATATATTTAAGAGTGAAAAACACAACCAAAATAAATTCATTTAATTAAATTTTAAATCAATTTCAATTTATTGCTTATTGAAGAAAACATTATTGTTTTGATTGCAACACAGAAACAGAAATCTCTCACAATATAATAAATTGATTTATTACTGATGAAGTAGGCTAAGTCGATTGGGAATGGTTTGTGAAAAATACAAAATATGAAATGTTAACATTTGAGAAAAATATTCTTATTGCAATCAATGTTCCTGATTAGAAAGTCCATAAAAATATATGAACTGTACCAATTATCAGAATAAACTAAAAGTAAAAAAAGCTTGAACTTCATATTTTTTGCCATCAGTTAGGCTTCATTTTCACACGGTCTTTTAAATCGAAAGAGAAAATATGTCCTAATTTTATTTTGGGTCGACTTTCACCCTGGTCAGTAACGTAGTACCCCCACGAATGATTTAGTACCTTTTGTGTAGACATTTTTGAACCGATATCAGATTTATGGTTGCATAGATAGTTTATATATAATATTGTAATATTTTGAGAAAGTCTTAGTTTTATAGAAAATGTCAAAATTTTATTTCTATAGAAAATTTGGTCAACATTTTATATATATTGAAAAATTTTTTATTTATACAGAAAATTTTGTCAAAATTTTATTTTTATAGAAAATTTTGTCAAAAATTTATTTCTAAAATAAATAAAAAATTTTATTTCTAGGAAAATTTTTTCAATATTGTAAAAATTTTAGTTCTATAGAAAATTTGACAAAATTTTATTTTTTTAGAAAATTTTGTCGAAATTTTATTTCTATAGAAAATTTTGTCAAAATTTTATTTCTATAGAAAATTTTGTCAATATTTTATTTCTATGAAAATTTTGTAAATTTTGTTTCTATAGAAAATTTTGTCAAAATTTTATATCTATTGAAAATTTTGCAAAATTTTATTTATACAGAAAATCTTGTCATAATTTTATATATATAGAAAATTTTGTCAAAATTTTATTTTTATAGAAAATTTTGTCAAAATTTTATTTTTATAGAAAATTTTGTCAAAATTTTATTTCTATAGAAAATTTTGTCAAAATTTTATTTCTATAGAAAATTTTGTCAAAATTTTATTTCTATAGAAATGTTTGTCATAATTTTATTATTATAGAAAATTTTTTCAAAAATTTTATTTCTATAGAATATTTTGTCAAAAATTTATTTCTACAGAAAATTTTGTCAAAATTTTAGTGCTATAGAAAATTTTGTCAAAATTTTATTTCTATAGAACATTTTGTCAAAATTTTATGTCTTTAGAAAATTTTGTCAAAATTTTATATCTATTGAAAATTTTGCTAAATTTTATTTATACAGAAAATTTTGTCAAAATTTTATATCTATAGAAAATTTTGTTGATATTTTATTTTTATTGAATATTTTGTCAAAATTTTGTTTCTATAGAAAATTTTGTCAAAATTTTATTTCTATAGAAAATTTTGTCAAAATTTTATTTTGGTAGAAAATTTTGTCAAAATTTTATTTTGGTAGAAAATTTTGTCAAAATTTTATTTTGGTAGAAAATTTTGTCAAAAATTTATTTCTATAGAAAATTTTGTCAAAATTTTATTTCTATAGAAAATGTTGTCAAAATTTTATTTCTATTTTTTTTATATTTCTATATTTTTATTTCTATATATATAATTTCTTAAATAAATAAAAAATTTTATTTCTAGGAAAATTTTGTAAAAATTGTCCAAATTTAGTTCTATAGATAATTTTGTAAAAATTTATTTCTATAGAAAATTTTGTCAAAATTTTATTGCTATAGAAAATTTTGTCAAAATTTTATTTCTATAGAAAATTTGGTCAAAATTTTATTTCTATAGACATTTTTGTCATAATTTTATTATTATAGAAATTTTTTTTCAAAATTTTATTTTACAAAAAGCTTTGTCAAAATTTTATTTTGGTAGAAAATTTTGCAAAATTTTATTTCTACAGAAAATTTTGTCAAAATTTTATTTCTATAGAATACTTTGTCAAAATTTTATATCTATAGAATATTTTGTCACAATTTTATATCTGTACGAAATTTTGTCAAAATTGTATTGTTAAGAAAATTTAAAAATTTATTTCTAAAATAAATAAAAAAAATTATTTGTAAGAAAATGTTGTCAAAATTTTATTTCTATGGAAATTTTTTAAAAAGTTTACTTCTATAGAAAATTTTGACAAAATTTTATTTCTATACAGAATTTTGTCAACATTTTACTTCTACAGAAAATTTTGTCAAAATTTTATTTCTATAGAATACTTTGTCAAAATTTTATATCTATAGAAAATTTTGTCAACATTTTATTATTACGGAAAATTTTGTCAAAATTTTATTTCTATAGAAAAATTTGTCAAAATTTTATTTCTATAGAAAATTTTGTCAAAATTTTATTTTACAAAATGCTTTGTCAAAATTTTATTTTGGTAGAAAATTTTGCAAAATTGTATTTTGGTAGAAAATTTTGTCAAAATTTTATTTCTATAGAATAATTTGTCAAAATTTTATTTCTATAGAATATTTTGTCACAATTTTATATCTGTACGAAATTTTGTCAAAATTGTATTATTATAGAAAATTTAAAAATTTATTTCTAAAATAAATAAAAAAAAATTATTTGCAAGAAAATGTTGCCAAAATTTTATTTCTATGGAAATTTTTTAAAAAGTTTACTTCTATAGAAAATTTTGACAAAATTTTATTTCTATAGAAAATTTTGTCAACATTAATTTCTATAGAAAATTTTGT
This sequence comes from Haematobia irritans, assembly GCF_050003625.1. Lineage (NCBI taxonomy): Eukaryota > Metazoa > Arthropoda > Insecta > Diptera > Muscidae > Haematobia > Haematobia irritans. The sequence continues at coordinate 27,459,357 of NC_134398.1, forward strand.
CAAAGTTTTATTTCTATAGAAAATTTTGTCAAAATTTTATTTCTATAGAAATTTTGGTCATAATTTTATTATTATAGAATATTTTTTCAAAAATTTATTTCTACAGAAAATTTTGTCAAAATTTTATTTTGGTAGAAAATTTTGTCAAAATTTTATTTCTATAGAATATTTTGTCAAAATTTTATTTCTATAGAATATTTTGTCAACATTTTATGTCTATAGAAAATTTTGTCAAAATTTTATTTCTATAGAAAATTTTGTCAAAATTTTATTTTACAAAAAACTTTGTCAAAATTTTAGTTTGGTAGAAAATTTTGCAAAATTTTATTTCTACAGAAAATTTTGTCAAAATTTTATTTTGGTGGAAAATTTTGTCAAAATTTTATTTCTATAGAATATTTTGTCAAAATTTTATTTCTATAGAAAATTTTGTCAAAATTTTATTTCTATAGAAAATTTTGTTAAAATTTTATTATTATAGAAATTGTGTCAAATTTTTTATCTATAAAAAATGAATAAAAAATTTTATTTCTAGGAAAATTTTGTCAAAATTTAATTCTATAGAAAATTTTGTCAAAATTTAATTCTATAGAAAATTTTGTCAAAATTTTATTTCTATAGAAAATTTTGTCAAAATTTTATTTCTATAGAAAATTTTGTCAAAATTTTATTTCTATAGAAAATTTTGTCAAAATTTTATTTCTGTAGGAGTTTTTGTCATAATTTAATTATTATAGAAAATTTTTTCAAAATTTTATTTTGGTACAACATTTTGTCAAAATTTTATTTCTATAGAAATTTTTGTCATAATTTAATTATTATAGAAAATTTTTTCAAAATTTTATTTTGATAGAAAATTTAGTCAAAATTTTATTTCTATAGAATATTTTGTCAAAATTGTATATCTATAGAAAATTTTGTCAAAATTTTATTTTTGTAGAAAATTGTGTCAAAATTTTATTTTGGTAGAAAACTTTGTCAAAATTTTATTTTGTTAGTAAATTTTCTTAAAATTTTATTTTGGTAGAAAATGTTGTCAAAATTTTATTTCTATAGAAATTTTTGTCATAATTTTATTATTATAAAAATTTTTTCAAAATTTTATTTCTATTGAAAATTTTGTCAAAATTTTATTTATACAGAAAATTTTGTCAACATTTTATTTTGGTGTAAAGTTTTGTCAATTTTTTTTTTGTTAGGAAATTTTGTCAAAATTTTATTTCGATAGAAAATTTTGTCAAAATTTTATTTCTATAGAAAATTTTGTTAAAATTTTATTATTATAAAAAATTTTGTCAAATTTTTATATCTATAAAAAATGTTGTCAAAATTTTATTTCTATAGAAAAATTTGTCAAAATTTTATTTATGTTATTGGCACTTTAACAAATAATCGAGTTCCCGCCACTAATACTATGTTGGCGATCATTTTCCCTTGGGATATCACTATGTTTTCAATCTGATACTCGGACCGCCTAAAACTATGCAACGAAAATTGTCTGAACGGCGTTCCATATTGCAGTGAAAACACTTAGAGAAGCTTTGAAACCCTCAGTCATCAGCATTACTGAGGTGGGATAATCGAACGCTGAGAAACTTTTTGGTGTTCGATCGAAGCAGGAATCGAACCCACGACCTTGTGTATGCAAGGCGTGCATGCTAACCATTGCACCACGGTGGCTCCCTATTTCTCCTTATTTGCCTTAAAGGAAGGTCAAAATCTTTGAATGCAAGTAAATTTTATTTGATTTTACGATGAATATGAATTTGTATAATTATCTGATTTAATCGCAGCACAAACATTTGTCGGAAAATCGATTTTTCCAAATTTTGAAAAAGTCAAGAAATCAAAAAATCGAATTTTTGACTCTGATTACAATCTCCATTTGGAATATATCGAGTAACATTACCAGTACACAGAAAAAATTTCACCCAAAAATATTTCCAATTAAAATTTTAATTGAATTTTCAAAAATATTCAATTAAAAATTTAGTTGATCCAACAATTTGTTTTTTATGATTTTTTAATTGACTTCGGTTATTGATTCTATCATTTCTGTGATTGACGACATTTTAATTAATAACTAATTGGATCAATTAATTTCGTGATTGAATCCAAATTTTAGTTTTTTTTTTGTGTGTATGTGAAGGGTTAGTTTTGGTTTTGACTTAGCATTTTTCTACAATTATTATCGAAGGTTTTTATACTGAAAGAAGTGTTTTCATTGCTGGCGAACGAAATTTTTAGACAAACGAAATTTTTTTTTACGCTAAAAAGAAAATCTTTAATAGTTAATACATAAAGATTAAGCACAATCGCTGCAATGCTTGTCATAAATTCGATGAAAAACAAAAGCAGTTTATAACAAAGGGTAATTAAGTATGCTTAAAATTTCGTTCCGAATAAAAATTTTAACTATGGATATTACCAATTTATCCTACATCACACTATGGACATCGACAACACGCAGAGAAGGAATATGATCACCTCAAACATGTTTCAAGAGCAAAATGTTATTTTTGTATGGTGATCATGTATCATGTTTGTCACTAAAATGTTATTTTCTCGTCAAATATAACCTGCTTGCCGAAATCAGATACATGATTTCCGAGAAAACAACATGGTTGCGAAAACCATGTTACATGGTCACCACCCAAAAATTACATTTTGCTCTTAAAACATGTTTGAGGTGATCATATTCCTTCTCTGGGTGCAATATTTCTATTTTTTTTACAAACAAAATGATGAAATCTATATGAATTCCCTGTCTAGAGTAGAGGATGTCAAATAGTGAAAATAAGAGCGTGTGTGGTTGTGTTCACAATCAACAACGCCAACGAAAACACCATTGCCAGTAAATTGAAGACAATATCAACAAAACGATCAACAACATGTGATTGTTTCAATCACCATTCACATTCGTGTTAATGAGTTGTTGGCGACATTCAATGCAATGTTGTCATGAAAATAATGCACCTAGTCTCCAATCTTTACAGTAGGTTATAGTGCGAAATAAATCAAATAAAAATAAACGAATATTTTGGAGTGATTTTGTTTGCAGAGGTTAGTAACGTCAAGATTTTCCCCATGGGCAGTTCTGTAAACCAAGAAGCCCACCCCAAAGTTCCCTTGCGCCTTACAAACATATAAATAAATTGTTTTATGGAAAAGTTGAACTACCTCGAGCGAAAATTCAACTAAATGTTATTATACCCTCCACCATAGGATGGGGGTATATTAACTTTGTCATTCCGTTTGTAACACATCGAAATATTGGTCTAAGACCCCATAAAGTATATATATTCTGGGTCGTGGTGAAATTCTGAGTCGATCTGAGCATGTCCGTCCGTCCGTCCGTCTGTTGAAATCACGCTAACTTCCGAACGAAACAAGCTATCGACTTGAAACTTTGCACAAGTAGTTGTTATTGATGTAGGTCGGATGGTATTGCAAATGGGCCATATCGGTCCACTTTTACGTATAGCCCCCATATAAACGGACCCCCAAATTTGGCTCGCGAATCCTCTAAGAGAAGCAAATTTCATCCGATCCGGCTGAAATTTGGTACATGGTGTTAGTGTAAAGGGTGATACGGTCAAAATTTGGTCAAGGGAAAACGCGTGTAAATCGGTGAAATCGTTTATTTAAAAAATCAAATTAAATTTCTTTTTCAAGTTCAATTAGTATAAAATTCAGGAAAAATATTCAGTTAGGCTTTCGCTTTTCCAAATCCGAATTGCCGGGCCTCACGCTTGACACCTGCCATCAGATTTTGTACAGCCACCTTGTCCACCTTTTTCGCCGCAGAAAGCCAGTTTGCCTTGAACTGCTGCTCGTCCTTAGCAGTTTTTTTTTGTCTTCTTTAGGTTCCGCTTGACAATAGCCCAGTATTTCTCAATTGGGCGGAGCTCTGGCGTGTTGGGAGGGTTCTTGTCCTTGGGAACCACCTGCACGTTGTTGGCGGCATACCACTCCATGGCCTTTTTACCGTAATGGCAAGATGCCAAATCCGTCCAAAACAGTACGGAACAACCGTGTTTCTTCAGGAAAGGCAGCAGACGTTTATTCAAACACTCTTTCACGTAAATTTCTTGACAGTCCCGGAAGCTATGAAAATGCTGCTTTTCAAGCCACAGGTACAGATGGCTTGCCAAACCAGATATTTCTTTGCGAACTTTGACAGTTTTATGTGCTTGAAAATATCTGCTACCTTTCCCCTTCCTTTTGCCGTATAAAACTCCTGTCCCGGAAGCTGCTTGCAGTCGGCTTTGACGTAGGTTTCGTCGTCCATTACCACGCAGTCAAACATCGTCAGCATCGTCGTGTACAGCCTCCGGGATCGCGCTTTGGCCGTCGTATTTTGTTTATCATCGCGATTTGGAGTCGATAGTCCGGCTCGTTTTTTGGCTCGATGCACGATTGTAGACGATACACCCAGCTTATTTGCGGCATCTCGGAGAGAGAGAGGTTAGGGTTTCGCTTGAAACTACCGGCAACTCTCTTTGTCGTCTCAGCGGCTTCCGGTTTTCGATTTCCAGACTTCCTGGCTGTCGACAAACGTTCCCCAAACACTTTAATTACATTTGTAACGGTTGATTTGGCAACTTTTAGCGATTTTGCCAGCTTTGCGTGCGAGTAGCTCGGATTTTCGCGATGCGCGAGCAAAATTTTGATACGCTGCTCTTCTTGCTTGGACGGCATTTTGACAACTGAAGAGTGAATTCCAAAATCAAAATAGGAGCAACATTCTACACACACACCTTCAAAATGAGGGGTGTTCAGGTTTTTTAAATGCAAAATTGAAAGAAATACGTCAAGTTTATATTGACCAAATTTTGACCGTATCACTCTTTATATCAAATCATGGTCTGATAATCACCATTTTCGGCACATCTCTTTATTTTCCTAGAATACCTCTAGATTTCAAATTTAAGGCAAATTGGGTGAAAACTACGGATTCTCGAAGTCCAAGAAGTAAAACCGGGAGATCGGTCTATGTGGGAGGTATACCAAAACATGGACCGATACCCCCCATTTTTGACACACCAATTTGTGGTCTTAAAATACCTCTAGATTTTCAATTTCAGACAAATCGGATAGAAAATACACTTTCTAGACGCCCAAGAAGCAAAATCGGGAAATCGGTCCATATGCGGGCTATACCAAAACATGGACCGATAGGCACCATTTTCAGTACACTTTTTGATGGTCCTAAAATACCTGTAGATTTCCAATTTCAGGCAAATTGGATAAAAACTACGGTTTTTATAAGCCCAATACCCCAAATCGGGAGATCGGTCTATATGGGGGCTATATCAAAACATGGTCCGATAAACACCATTTTCGGCACACCTTTTTATGGTCCTAAAAATACCTCTAGATATCCAATTTCAGGCAAATTGGATAAAAACTACGTATTCCAGAAGCCCAAGAAGTAAAATCGGGGTATCGGTCTATGTTATATGGCGGCTATACAAAAACATGAACCGATACTAGCCCTTTTTGGCACACCTCTTTATAGTCCTAAATTATTTCTAGATTTCAAATTTCAGGCAAATTGGATAAAAACTACGGTTTCTATAAGCCCAAGACCCCAAATCGGGTCGGTCGGTTTATATGGGGACTATATCAAAACCTGGACCGATATAGCCCATCTTCGAACTTGACCTGCCTGCAGACAAAAGACGAGTTTGTGCAAAATTTCAGCACGATTGCTTTATTATTGAAGACTGTGGCGTGACGAACATGGTTACATCGTCTTAGAATTTCCCCCTGATCAAGAATATATATACTTTATATAGTTGGAAATCGATATTTCGATGTGTTACAAACGGAATGACAAACTTATTATACCCCCGTCACCATTCCAGGGTGGTGGATATAAAAAGGAAGTGAAATAATTGTTCTCTTTTTTCAAATGGAGGAAAAAAATAATTGTAATAAAAAATAAAATAATAAAGCGAAATTTTTTTTTCTTTTAAAAATTCAATTATTTTCTTAATTAATTGTTTAAAAATGTGATTTTTAAGATTTATTGAAAATCTCTTTAGTCTATGAAGATCAACCAAATTCAAACTAAAATCAGCTCGGATATCGCAAATAGATTGTAAGACCACGATTGAAAGTATCATTTTTGTGATTTACGTAATTTCAATAAAAATAAATTAGATTAATACTTTATTCAATCTTTTCTTTAATGAAATGTTTAAAAAATTGCTTTTTAAGATATATTCAAAATCTATTTAAGATGTATTCAAAATCCAAACTCAAACTAAGATCAACTCGGATTTTGCAAATAGGTTGTAAGACTAAATTGGCTACATTTATTATTGAATAAAAAATGTTTTTTTTTCTATACACAGAAGTCTTAATTGAGTTTTTAAAAATGTTCAATTAAAAATTTAATTGATTAAATAAATTTTTTAATTAAAACAAAACTCAATCACAAAAATTAATTGGATCATTTAATTTCGTGATTGAACCAGAAAAAAAATTGTATGCAGACATATGCGGATTTTATTCAATTTACCTGATGTTTCTTTAGAGGTCTGAAAGATTTTTATAATTAAAAAATTGATTTTTAAGATATATTCAAAATCTATTTAAGATGTATTCAAAATCCAAACTCAAACTAAGATCAACTCGGATTTTGCAAATAGGTTGTAAGACTAAATTGGCTACATTTATTATTGAATAATAAATGTTTTTTTATCTATACACAGAAGTCTTAATTGAGTTTTTAAAAATATTCAATTAAAAATTTAATTGATTAAATAATTTTTTTAATGAAAACAAAACTCAATCACAAAAATTAATTGGATCATTTAATTTCGTGATTGAACCAGAAAAAAAATTTGTATGCAGACATATGCGGATTTTATTCAATTTACCTGATGTTTCTTTAGAGGTCTGAAAGATTTTTATAATTACACTGTTTTCCCCCACTGTGTAACCATTGCGAAACAATTCCCAACAATCAACAAAACGAAAGTGTTAAAGCCAACACACGCCAATATTTATCATGAAAATATTCTCAGATTTTTCATTGATTTTGTTTTATATTACAACAATAACGATCATCATCATTCATCATGGTGAGAGAAAAAAACAGCAGAAAATTGAAGGTTCTTTTCCTGACGATAAGCATTCATCATGATGACCGATGGATGCGTTTAAAATCGTTTTGTATGACGTACAACAAAGCTATCATTACTAAAATAATAAAAATAATGTAAATTCATAAAGAATAAAGAATAATGTGTAATTAATCATGTGGCAAAACAAAAAACAAACTTCCATAAGATTTATTTTTACTCTGTAAGGTTTTAAGAACATATGGTTTATATAATTCTTCGCCGCTTCTTGATGTATACAATGCCTACTTTAATATGCCTTTCCGTCTGTACTGTTGCTAATATCTGTTCTGTGTTATTCAAATTGTTTTTTCTTTTGAAAATTCTAAATGGATTATTTTGTTTATTATTAAAACAAATTCTCTTGTTAATAGCTATGTAGACTCTGTTTGGCATCATGGTGATCAAAGTGATTAAAATGGAAGCCACTAAAATAACACTTTACTAGAATATACTTGAAGTACGTTGACGTCAATTAACAAACAGCATGAAGACATATCATCATAAGTTGTGTGAATCTATGTCTATTTTTTTTTTTTTGCAAATAGCATGTTTTTTGAAAAAAAAAATCGCATGTTTTTAGTTTTTTCATTGACATTGACTTGAACAAGAGAAAAATTGTCATTAATCTCTTTATACGAATCTTGTCTATACCTAATTATAAAATGCATTTAACGTGTACCAATATTTATATTATATTCAAAAAATAGTCACCCCAAAAAACTAACCCTATATGAAAGAAAATGAACATATATTTGTAACAAGATCATTAATTATTTTCTAGAAATAGATGCATTATTTTTGTATTAAATTTATATTTGTTATAATTAATCATTCATTTCTGTTTTTATGTGCACTTAAATAATTGATCATTAGTGTCGTCTAACTGGTTGTCTTATCACTAATTGTCGCTCTCTCTCGCTCTCTTTTAATAAATCACTGCTTTGATTGATTACTCAATTACTCGAAATACTCAATTTTGGAAGAGCTTATTTATTTTGTAACAACAACAACCACATCACTGTACTCTTATTTGTATCAGTGCCGTTAGGTTAATGCATAAACTCCTTTTAAATAAGAAGACACCTGCAAAATGTAATGTAAAGGTAACAATCAACAACATTGTGAAAATGATATACATTTGGACAACGAAGAGAGCTTTAAACACAAGAATAGGAGAGCATAAGAACGACATAGAAAAGAAAAGAGCAAAGCACTGCGCTATCACAACACATACTCGTACTGCAGTCAAGCCACACTGCTGACTTTGACAATGTCAAAATATTGGACAAGGAAAGAGGAGAGAGAAATTGATTGATTATAGAGAGCCTAAGAATACAAGAGAAAATAGAAAAAAACATGTGTGTTCGGAAAAGTCATTGGACGTTTACTTATAATAATAATAATAATTTAATGTAAAAAAATACATTTCTCTTTGTAAATTTTAAATGCTTATAAAAATTCAGTAATAATTTGTTTTTCAATTTATAGACAATAAAAAATCCTTTGATAATGTCGACATATATGGACGAAACGTTGGGAAACATGTAATTAAAAATTGTTTTATTTACATAAATGCGCTAGGCCCTATTAGCTAAAGGAACGTCATCCAAAAAAGTATATATAAAAAAGTGACCAAAAATTATCATAATTAAGTGATCATTCTCTTTTTGGGGTTTGAATAATAAAGATAATCAAACTAGAAGTCCTTGTTTGTTGCCGCTGAGGAATGCCGACGGGATTACGCTAGTTTTAAAATAAGATTTGGAAAGTAGGGCAAATTTGAAGAATACGTCTGTCTAGCCCTTTAAAATCATTACAACAACAGAAGCTGGACAATAATCTCATGTACCCAATTTTATAGAAATATGTCTTAAATTTTGTCAAATTGAAGACAAATTTTTATACTCTGCGCCACGCTGTGTTAGTGCATATGTTTGCAACACCCAGAAGGAGACGAAATATACATATGGTGTCATTGGCAATATTGCTCAGGGCCGGCCCATGAGTCGATCTACACAGATAAAAATTTCACAAAATTTTTTCCAATTAAAATCTTAATTGAGTCTTAAAAAATATTGAGTTAAGGATTTAATTGATTCAACAAAATTTTTACTTGAAACTAAAATCAATCACAAAAATTAATTGGATCAATTAATTATACCCTAAACCACATACGAGTAGTGGTCAGGGTATAATAACTTTGATCTGCCAAAAAAATGTGCCTACTAGAAATATTGATTTTAGAATTTTAAAACAAGTATAATATACTCGTACAGCCGTAAGTTCGGCCCGGGTCTTAAATACCCACCACCATGAATCAAATATAATAGTTTCATTTGAAAATTTCAAGGGGGTTATGAGAGATATTTTCCCAAGCAGATCAGTTCAACCAGTACACTTCCCGAAGATAAATGTAAAGACTTTACCTATGAAGACTAGATCAGATTCTGGATTTATAAGAACCATGAGTTTTAGAGAAATCATAAACATCTCTTGTAAGTGTGCAAGAAAACGATGAAGTAACGCATTTTCAGGAGCACTGCACCTTCTGTGCCTACCAGAAATATTGATTTTAGACCCCATAAAATATATACCGATCGACACACAATCATCTCCTGAGTCGATCTAGCGCTTGGTGTCCGTCCGTCCGTCTGCGTATGTATTTGTTGTTCACAGGATTCCGGTCGCAATTATTACCCGATTTTGATGAAGTTTGGTACAGAGTGTTTTTTGAGCACAAGGACGATATTGAATTTGGAAGAAATCGGATCAAATTTAAATATAGCTCCCATACATATGTATCACCCGATTTCGACAAATTGGGTCACATTACGCTTTTTTTACTAACCGATCGTCGTCAAATTTATCGCAAAGTAATATTTTGCATCACTCTTCAAGTCTGCAAAATTTCATCGAAATCGGTTCAGATTTAGATATAGCTCCCATATGATAATGATAATGATAATGATAATGATAATGATAATGATAAGGATAATGATAATGATAATGATAATGATAATGATAATGATAATGATAATGATAATGATAATGATAATGATAATGATAATGATAATGATAATGATAATGATAATGATAATGATAATGATAATGATAATGATAATGATAATGATAATGATAATGATAATGATAATGATAATGATAATGATAATGATAATGATAATGATAATGATAATGATAATGATAATGATAATGATAAAGATAATGATAATGATAATGATAATGATAATGATAATGATAATGATAATGATAATGATAATGATAATGATAGGATAAGAATAGGATAAAGATAAGGATAGAAATAGAAGTAGTATTGGAAGTAGGATTAGAAGTAAAAGTAGAAGGAGAAGCAGAATTAGAAGTAGAAAGACAAGGACAATGCTATGCATAGTGACTGTGATACCACAGTGGTGACCTCTGTTATCCCTGAGGGTGATTTGTTAAGAGCTTGATAACTTTTTTTTAAAAAAAAACGCATAAAATTTGCAAAATCTCATCGGTTCTTTATTTGAAACGTTAGATTGGTCCATGACATTTACTTTTTGAAGATAATTTCATTTAAATGTTGACCGCGGCTGCGTCTTAGGTGGTCCATTCGGAAAGTCCAATTTTGGGCAACTTTTTCGAGCATTTCGGCCGGAATAGCCCGAATTTCTTCGGAAATGTTGTCTTCCAAAGCTGGAATAGTTGCTGGCTTATTTCTGTAGACTTTAGACTTGACGTAGCCCCACAAAAAATAGTCTAAAGGCGTCAAATCGCATGATCTTGGTGGCCAACTTACCGGTCCATTTCTTGAGATGAATTGTTCTCCGAAGTTTTCCCTCAAAATGGCCATAGAATCGCGAGCTGTGTGGCATGTAGCGCCATCTTGTTGAAACCACATGTCAACCAAGTTCAGTTCTTCCATTTTTGGCAACAAAAAGTTTGTTAGCATCGAACGATAGCGATCGCCATTCACCGTAACGTTGCGTCCAACAGCATCTTTGAAAAAATACGGTCCAATGATTCCACCAGCGTACAAACCACACCAAACAGTGCATTTTTCGGGATGCATGGGCAGTTCTTGAACGGCTTCTGGTTGCTCTTCACTCCAAATGCGGCAATTTTGCTTATTTACGTAGCCATTCAACCAGAAATGAGCCTCATCGCTGAACAAAATTTGTCGATAAAAAAGCGGATTTTCTGCCAACTTTTCTAGGGCCCATTCACTGAAAATTCGACGTTGTGGCTCGTTAGTAAGTCTATTCATGATGAAATGTCAAAGCATACTGAACATCTTTCTCTTTGACACCATGTCTGAAATCCCACGTGATCTGTCAAATACTAATGCATGAAAATCCTAACCTCAAAAGAATCACCCTTTATATGTATTACCCGAATTTGTCAAATTTGGCCATAAACAAGTAAGGAAAGTCTAAAGTCGGGCGGGGCCGACTATATTATACCCTGCACCACTTTGTAGATCTAAATTTTCGATACCATATCACATCCTATATATAAAGGTTTGTCCCAAATACATACATTTAAATATCACTCGATTTTGACAGAATTTGATAGACTTTTACAAAACCTATAGACTCAAAATTTAAGTTGGCTAATGCACTAGGGTGGAACACAATTTTAGTAAAAAAACAAGTATATACAGTAAGTTCGGCCGGGCCGAATCTTAAATACCCACCACCATGAACCAAATATTAGGGTTTCCTTTGAAATTTCATGAGGGCTTGAGGACTTGAGGACACTTCCCGAAGATAAATTTAAAGATTTCACCTATGAGGACTATATCAGATTCTGGATTTATGAGAACCATTTTTGTTTGAGTTTTAGAGGTATCATTAACATCTCTTGTAAGTGTGCAAGAAAATTGTAAAATAACGTCTTGATTTGAAATCTGAAATCTGTAGATTCACCCGAAAAGTAAAATCTGGAAATTTTAAAGTTTCACGCAATTTTCATGATCAGTGCGCCTTCTATACCCTCAAGAAGTGAAGCCGGTCTATATGGAGGCATTACCAAAAGGACCGATAAAAACTTTACACGTTTTTGTGAGCCTAAAATACGACAATATTTACAATATCAGGCAAATCGGATAAAAACTACGGTTTCTAGAAACCCAAGGAGTTAAATCGGGAGATCGTTCTTATGGGGGCTATACTAAAATATGGACCGATACTCAGATTTCCTCTAGATTTCCAATTTCAGGCAAATTGGATAAAAACTTCGGATTCTAGAAGCCCAAGAAATAAAATCGGGATATCGGTCTATATAGGGGCTATACCAAAACATGGACCGATACTCACCATTTGTGGCACACCTCTTTATGGTCCCAAAATACATATAAATTTCCAATTTCAGACAAATTGTATATAAACTACGGATTCTATAAACCCAAGATGTAAAATCGGGAGATCGGTCTATATGGGGGCTATACCAAAACATGGAACGATACGGACCATTTTCGGCACACCTTTTGATGGTCCTCAAGTACCTCTAGATTTAAAATTTCAGACAAATTGGATAAAAACTACGATTTCTATAAGCCCAAGACCCCAAATCGGGAGGTCGATTTATATGGGGACCATACCAAAACATGGACCGATGCTCACCATTTCTGGTACACCTCTGGCACACGGTTCTAAAGTACCTCTCGATTTCCAAGTTCAGGTAAATTTGATAAAAACAGCGGTTTCTATAAGCCCAAGAAGTAAAATCGGGAGATCGGTCTATATGGGGGCTATACCAAAACATGGACCGATACTCACCATTTTTGGCACACCTCTTTATGGTCATAAAATACCTCTAGATTTAACATTTCAGGCAAATTGGATAAAAACTACGATTTCTATAAGCCCAAGACCCCAAATCGGGAGGTCGATTTATATGGGGACCATACCAAAACATGGACCGATGCTTACCATTTTTGGCACACCTCTTTACGGTTCTAAAGTACCTCTCGATTTCTAATTTCAGGTAAATTGGATAAAAACTGCGGTTTCTATAAGCCCAAGAAGTAAAATCAGGAGATCGGTCTATATGGGGGCTATACCAAAATATGGACCGATACTCACAATTTTTGGCACACGCATTTGTGGTCCTACAATACCTCTAGATTTCCAATTTCAGGTAAATTGAATAAAAACTGCGGTTTCTATAAGCCCAAGAAGTAAAATTGGGAGATCGGTCTATATGGGGGCTATACCAAAACATGGACCGATACTCACCATTTTTAACACACCTCTTTATGGTCACAAAATACCTCTAGATTTAAAATTTCAGGCAAATTGGATAAAATCTACGATTTCTATAAGGCCAAGACCCCAAATCGGGAGGTCGATTTATATGGGGACTATATCAAAACCTGGACCGATATAGCCCATCTTCGAACTTGACCTGCCTGCAGACAAAAGACGAGTTTGTGCAAAATTTCAGCATGATTGCTTCATTATTGAAGACTGTAGCGTGATTACAACAGACAGACAGACAGACAGACAGACAGACAGACAGACAGACGGACATCGTTATATCGTCTTAGAATTTCTCCCTGATCAAGAATATATATACTTTATATAGTCGGAAATCGATATTTCGATGTGTTACAAACGGAATGACAAACTTATTATACCCCCGTCACCATTCTATGGTGGTGGGTATAAAAGAGTCATTTTTACAACTTTTCGACTAAGCAGTGGCGATTTAACAAGGAAAATATTGGTATTTGACCATTTTTGTCGAAATCAGAAAAATATATATGGGAGCTATATCTAAATCTGAACCGATTTCAATCAAATTTGGCACACATGACTATATTACTAATTGTACTCCTAGTGCAAAATTTCAACCAAATTGGGCCAAAACTCTGGCTTCTGGGGCCATATAAGTCCATATCGGGCGAAAAATATATATATGGAAGCTATATCTAAATCTGAACCGATTTCAATCAAATTTGGCACGCATAGCTACAATGCTAAATCTACTCCCTGTGCAAAATTTCAACCAAATTGGGCCAAAACTCTGGTTTTTAGGACCATATTAGTCCATATCGGGCGAAAGATATATATGGGAGCTATATGTAAATCTGAACCGATTTCAATCAAATTTTGCACACTTGACTATACTACTAATTGTACTCCTAGTGCAAAATTTAAAACAAATTCGGCCAAAAATGTGGCTTCTGGGGCCATATAAGTCCATATCGGGCGAAAGATATATATGGGAGCTATATCTAAATCTGAACCGATTTGGCTGATATTTTGCAAGATTTGCGAGATTCATAAAATATTTGGATGTACGGTATTTTAAGAAAATCGGTTGATAAAGACGCTAACTATGACCACATCGGGGATAAATATATATGGCACCTATATCTAAATCTGAACCGATTTTTTCCAAAACCAATAGCGATTGTCTCTGAAAGAAGTCTCAAGAAACGGCCCTCTGCCAAATTTGAGGACGATCGAACTTAAATTGTGAGCTGTACTTTGTGCACAAAATTACATATACAGACGGACAGACAGACAGACGGACATCGCTAAATCGACTCAGAATTTAATTCTAAGCCGATCGGTATACTAAAAGATCTATGTCTATGACCACTATTCCTTGGCGTTACATACAAATGCACAAACTTATTATACCCTGTACCACAGTAGTGGTGAAGGGTATAAAAACATTATTTATGAACCGATCTTAATCAAACTTGGCTTACTCTAATCTTTTATAGTACTTACTATATGCGCAAAAAATCATCGAAATAGGTTCAGATTTAGCTGTAGCTCCCATATATATGTATCGCCCGATTTTTCCAAATTTGGCCATAAAACCCTTATTTATCAATCGATCTTACTCAAAGTCCAGCTTACTCTAATATTCTATAGTACTAACTATATGTGCCAAAAATCATGGAAATCGGTTCAGATTTAGATATAGCTCCCAAATATATGTAACGCCCGATTTTCCAAAATGTGGTCATAATAGCCTTATTTATTAACCGATCTTACTGAAATTTAGCACAAAGTAACTTTCTATGGTATCAACCAAACCTTCAAAATATCATCCCAATCGATTCAGATTTAGATGTATCTCCCATATATATGTAACGGCCGATTTCGAAAAATTTCCTCTAATAATCTTATTTTGACCATCATTTATTAATTTTTGATTAATTCATTTATTAACCGATCATACTCAAATTTATCACAATGTAATCTCCTGTAATATAAACTAAACCTGCAAAATATCATCCAAATCGGTTCGGATTTAGATATAGCTCCCATATATATGCATCGCTCGATTTTTCCAAATTTGGCCATAATACTCTTATTTAATATTATAATGGTCTCAATATTAGTGGCGTACTAACTCTGTAGGTGCAAAATCGATTATATCTCCTAATATCAGACGTTTCTGTTCAGATTGCGACAAGACTCCAATAAACATGTACCCCTTTATGTTCTTTAATAAATCGCATTATCTCCAAACCCTATACCAATGATACCCCACAAATCCTTATGTTTACTAATTCAGTAGGGGTGGTTTAGGTTATGATATAGTCGTACCCGCCCGACTTTCCATTTTACTTATTTGGTCATAAGTATATTCGTGTTGCCGTATTCAAAGTATTTGCCTTTTATTCACAATATATACAGATTGTGATTTTTATCATTAGCTCTTTGAATTTGGACATTTAACCACTTTTCGGTGCAAGATCGAACACTACTGAACGATTTTGTTTATAATAAAATAAATTATATTCTTAATGTTTGTATTCGCTACTGCGATCAAAGTGATTAAATTGGAAGCTACTAAAATAACACTTTCCTAGATCACTTTAAGTGCTTTGACGTCATTTAAGCAAACCAAAAAACAAAAACACATGCAGACATATCATCAAAAGCTATATGAGGCCATTGCAATCTTTCCAAATGGCATGATTTTTTAAAACATACTACCGTGGGCAAAAAATAAGTTGGATTTATTTGTAAAATGAGAAAATTCCTTATTAATTTGTTTAAATCAAATCCAAAGGTTTTGACCTATTGCAAGTCAAATATGCGGCTTCTTTAAATTAAAGACACTTTTTGGGGAGCTATAAGAGATACTTCAAAGCAAAAAAAATGTTTTCCTTATTCAAAAAAACAAATGATACAAAATCCTAAAAATAAGTCTTAGCCTATATTTCAACTTTTTTATAATTAATTCAAAGATTCAATATCTCAGTTATTTTATAGATTATTTCTATAAATCAAAAATGTTTTTCTTTACTTCAAAGACAGATTCGTATCCTATATTTAATGATTTATCATTTTAAAGCAAAGTATCCCCACTCTTGGATTTTAGTATATTGGGAATTTTGTTTCTATAGAAAATTTTGTCAAAATTGTATTTCTATAGAAAAATTTGACAAAGTTTTATTTCTATAAAAAACTTTGTCGAACATTTATTTCTATAGAAAATTTTGTCAAAATTGTATTTCTATAAAAAATTTTGTCAAAATTTTATTTCAATAGAAAATATTGTCAAAATTTTCTTCCTATAGAAAATTTTGTCAAAATTTTACTTTTATAGAAAATTTTGTCAAAATTTTATTTTTATAGCAAATTTTGTCAAAATTTTATTTCTATAGAAAATTTTGTCAAACTTTTTTTCTAATAGAAAATTTTGTCAAAATTTTATTTCTGTAGAAAAATTTTATTTCTGTAGAAAATTTTGTCAAAATTTATTTCTGTAGAAAATGTTGTCAACATTTTATTTATATAGAAAATTTTGTCAAAAATTTTATTTCTATCGAAAATTTTGTCAAAAACTTTATTTCTATCGAAAATTTTGTCAAAATGTTTTTTCTATAGAAAATTTTGTCAAAATTTTATTTCTATAGAAAATCTTGTCCAAATTTTATTTCTATGGAAAATTTTGTCAAAATTTTATTTCTATAGAAAATGTTGTCAAAATTTTATCTCGGTAGCAAATTTTGTCAACATTTTATTTCTGTAGAAAATTTTGTCAAAATTTTATTTCTATAGAAAATTTTGCCAAAATTTTATTTCTATAGAAAAATTTGTCAAACTTTTATTTCTGTAGAAAATGTTGTCAAAATTTTATTTCTATGTTCTATAGAAAATTTTGTCAAAATTGTTATTTCTATAGAAAAATTTGTAAAAATATTATTTCTATAGAAAATTTTGACAAAATGTTCTATAGAAATAAAATTTAATTTCTATAGAAAATTTTCTCAAAAAAAAAAGATTTATTTCGGCAAAGGCCGACAATCATAAACCTTTTTTCGGAAGGTTCAAGTGTGGTACACTTTGGGTTTGGTGAACTACCAGAATTTGTTCTGATAATTGGTTGATAGTTTTGCTGCAAGTAGAGGATGCTGATGAGGAATGTGATAATTCCGAAACGTGCGTCCATCCAACCATCTTGCAGTCTATAGGGCTTTGCCCAAATAAATTTGACAAACATTATTTTCCTCTGTTGGTTAAGCTACATTTGTAGTTTAGTCAATGCATGGTTTTAAGCTGAAATCAAAAACAACAATAATTTTAGTTATATAGAAAATTCTCTCATAATTTTATTTCTATAGAAAATTTGTCAAATTTTATATCTATAGAAAATTATGTCAAAATTTTATTTCAATAGAAAATTTGTCAAATTTTTATATCTATGGAAAATTTTGTCAAATTTTTATATCTATAGAAAATTTTTATTGTTGTTTTTGATCTCAGCTTAAAGCCATGCATTGACTAAACTACAAGTGTAGCTTAACCAACAGAGGAAAAGTATGCTTGTCAAATTTATTTGGGCAAAGCCCTATAGACTGCAAGATGGTTGGATGTACAGCTGTTTCGGAATTACACGCACAGAAAAACCATGTTTGGACATGGTTGCCGCATCCATTTAATGCTTATCTAGAGCATGTAATTGCCGCGAAAACCATGTATTTTGTCTTTGTAAAAATAGTTTTCGAGCGGAGAAAAATTTATGGTGGCAATAAGCATTTGAATGGTTCTCAAATACCGCAAACATGTTCTATCATTTAAATGATAGAATTTGAGACCATCGGGTTGGGAAAATCATTTACCTGACCATTCAATTTTTTTTACTTTTTTACAAGGAAAAAAGTATTTTTATAGGTTAAGTATAGACATGTCTAGAACCATTACATGGCCATAAAGACCATTTACATTTTTTTCGTGACCATTTAATTTTTTAACTTGTTTGCAGCGAAAAGAATTTTATAAAAAAAATTGAGAAGGTACACACGATTTTTATTTTGCGCGTCAGTCGTGTGTTGTTTCTTGGAATGGACGGAGAATACGGATTTACTGTGTTTTGTGTTTATTTATTTATTCAGAAGTGGCACGTGGTTTTATGTGAACACAAAAAAGGAAAGTGTAATTGAAAAAATGTACCTGTTTTTTGTTCTGCATTTTGCTATATGGTATCATTTATTTTTATTTGCAGTTACATGATGTCTGCGTTTGTACATTTGGTGGGCACGAAGTAAATATGGAATGATTAATTATTGTTGAAATTGAACCAAACTAGAGTGTGTAAAAATATGTGATGTTTGCTTGCACGACATTATAAATACAAATAAACAATGAATTAGTTTATAAATAAATAAAAACAAATAAATAAAGTTGATTTTGTGTTTTCTTTTCTCGAGTGGCGTCCTTTTTTCGACGACGAAAAAAGTTTTTTCATAAAAATCAAAACATTTTAGGTTGTGACCATGTTCTTTTAACTAAAAGAAAAACATTTTTGACGAATAACATAACATTTTAGATCGTGACCATTGTCTTTTAATGGAAACAAAATTCTTTTTATCAATATAATAACATTTTAGATGGAGACAATTGTATTTTTCTTAGAACCATGTTCATTGCGCCAACATGGTTGCAGGCTAAAATGTTACATGGTCGCCGCAAAAATAGCTGCTATCATATTATTTTGCTCTTCGAATATGATTGTGACAAACATGTTTCTTCTCTGCGTGTACCACATTCCTCATCAGCATCCTCTACATTCCTCATCAGCATCCTCTACTTCGGGAGGTTCAAGTGTAGTTCACTTTGGGTTGAGTGAATTACCCGAATTTATTCTGATAATTGGTTGATAGTTTTGCTGTAAGTAGAGGATGCTGATGAGGAATGTGGTAATTCCGAAACAGCTGTACATCCAACCATCTTGCATTCTATAGGGCTTTGCCCAAATAAATTTGACAAGCATACTTTTCCTCTGTTGGTTAAGCTACACTTGTAGTTTAGTCAATGCATGGCTTTAAGCTGAGATCAAAAACAACAATAACGATTGAAGAGAAGCCAACAATAACAAACAAAACGAATATAGAAAATTTTGTCAAAATTTTATTTCTATAGAAAATTTTGTCAAAATTTTGTCGAATTCTTATTTCTATAGAAAATTTTTAAAATTTGTATATCTATAGAATATTATGTCAAAATTTTATTTCTATATAAATTGTTATTATTTTATTTCTATAGATAGTTTTGTCAAAATGTTATTTTTATAGAAAATTTTGTTAAAATTTTATTTCTATAGCACATTTTGTCAAAATTTTATTTCTATAGAAAATTTTGTCAAAATTTTTTTTCTATAGAAAATTTTGGCAAATTATTATTTCTATAGAAAATTATGTCAAAATGTTATTTCTATAGAAAATTTTGTCAAAATTTTATTAAAATTTTATTTCCATATTTCTAGAGAAATTGTTATAATTTTATTTCTATAGAAAATGTTTTCAAAATGTTATTTCTACAGAAAATTTTGTGAAAATTTTGTTTCTATATAAAAATTTTTTCAAAATTTTATTTCAATAGAAAATGTAGTCAACATTTTATTTCTATATAAAATTTAGTCAAAATTGTATTTCTAAAGAAAATTTTGTCAAAATTTTATTTCTGTAGAAAATTTTGTCAAAATTTTACTTCAATAGAAAATTTAGTCAAAATATTATTTCTATAGAAAATTTTCTGAAAATTTTATTTCCATATTTCTATAGAAGTTTTTATAATTTTATTTCTATAGATAATTTTGTCAAAGTGTTATTTCTATAGAAAATTTTGTCAAAATTTTATTTCTATAGCATTTTTTGTCAAAATTTTATTTCCATCGAAAACTTTGTCAAAATTTTATTTCTTTAGAAAATTTTGTCAAAATTTTATTCTTATAGAAAATTTTGTCAAAAATTTATTTCTATAGAAAATGTTGTCAAAATTTTATTTCTGTAGAAAATTTTGTCAAAATTTTATTTATGTAGAAAATTTTGTCAAAATTTTATTTCAATAGAAAATTTGTCAAAATTATATTTCTGTAGAAAATTTTGTCAAAAATTTTATTTCTATAGAAAATTTTGTCAAAATTTTATTTCTGTAGAAAATTTTGTCAAAATTTTATTTCTATAGAAATATTATTTCTATAGAAAATTATGTCAAAATGTTATTTCTATAGAAAAATTTGTCAACATTTAATTTTTATAGAAAATTTTGTCAAAATTTTATTTCTATAGAAAAAAAAATTCTATAGAAAATTTTGTAAATTTTTTTTCTATAGAAATTTTTGTCAATAGTTTATTTCTATAGAATATTTTATCAAAATTTTATTTTATAAAAAATCTACCATTTTTGGTAGAATTCTATCAGCTGTGGTAACCGTGCTCTTAAGTAGATCTAGCTTTCCGTGCGTCCGTCCGTCTGTCCATGTATATCTTGTTCGCAGGATTCCGGTCACAATTATTAACCGACTTTGATGAAATTCGATTTCTTTGCCACAAGAAACGCCATGTACGGATCTTACTCAAATCTAGCATCGTAACTTTTTATGGTATCAACTAAACCTGCCAAATGTCTTTCAAATCCGTTCAGATTTATATATAGCTCCGATATATATGTATCGGCCGATTTGCACAGATTTGACCATAGTATTATAAACCAATGTTAATAAAACTTTAAACCTACAAAAAGCCACACTAGCATGGGCTTATCATAGGACCGATGTCCACCTTTTCAACAGCTGTTGCACAGAATTTACATCACTTCGTAAGATGTGAGCCGAATGCAGTGTTTTGGATGTAAATTGTAAAATTCTATGATATTTTATTTTTAATACACTCTAACGCTAAAGGCACTTCTAAGCCTTTAGAAAACACCCACATTTTTTCCTGGGAAGTTAATATAATTTTAGTATTTAAATTAACTGAAATATTTAAATTTAATTGAAATAACTTATTTTGATTATGTTTTAATTTAATTAAAAATACACGATTTATTTTTATAAAGTTCAAAACTCCTACGAATAAATAAATTTAGCCAATACGCAATAAATAAAAATCTTGGGATGATTTTTTCTAATCTCTATACACATATCAATGGTATTATCATTTCACGAAATGATAACCTTAGAGATATTGTTTGTATATTATAGAGAACGATATATAACACAGATGGCGGTGAATAATATTTAAATAAAAAGATAAATATTTAAAATTCGATTAAAATAAATGGTCTTGCAATGAAAATGTTTACTTGATAGCCTGTATACTTGCTGACTAATTTCGAGCTAGATCTTGCAAAGTCCATATGGCAAATTAACAATAAAAACAAATAACTGAGAGATACGGCAATAAATATTTCAATGAGAAAATAAAGTATCCACTAAAACAAATAAATTTGTATTGTTGTTGTTTTTTTAATACCAAGCGAAACATTCCAATAGCTTTTTTTATAGAATTAAGCCAAGATGATAAAATAATATTATGATAGAAGAGTAAATATTGGGTAATTCAACACTTTTTTTGGGCTTAAAATAAAAATATTTAGTTCTAGGAAATATAAACAAACTTTTATTTTCATTTATTATCAAATGCGGAAGTAGGTTCTGGAGGCAAAATCTCTTTTGCAGGAAAAATGATTGACGAACTGATTAGTTTTGACAGAATTTTCTACTGAAATAAAATTTGTACTAATTTTTCTATAGAAATAAAATTTTGACAAAATTTATTTATTTATTTAAGTCCATGGAAATACAACATTCGTTACAGACCACTTAAAACTAAAAATATAAAATTTTCTATAGAAATAAAATTTTGACAAAATTTTCTACAGTATGTAACGGATATAAGAAAGTCGGGAAAAACACACATTTTTTTTCTTATAGACAATCATTGTTCTTAATAAATTTTTTTTTGTAGAAATAAAATTTTTATAAAAATACAATTTTTGAGAAATAAAATTTTGACAAATTTTTCTATAGAAATAAAATTTTGACACAATTTTCTCTAGAAATAAAATTTTGACAAATTTTTCTATAGAAATAAAATTTTGACAAAATTTTCTACAGAAATAAAATTGTGACAAAATTTTCTATAGAAATAAAATTTTGACCAAATTTGACCATGGAGTGATTAATCAGTACTTCCCCTGACCCTACTTTTTAAAAGAGTTTTCAGATCGAAGGATATGGTTGCCTAAGTTAACGAAAATATGCTACGGAAGGCACAGCGAAGAGGGCCCGGTTAAGCTAGTTTTCTATAGAAATAAAATTTTGACAAAATTTTCTATAGAAATAAAATTTTGACAAAATTTTCTATAGAAATAAAATTTTGACAATTTTTTTTGTAGAAATAAAATTTTGAAAAAATTTTCTATAGAAATAAAATTTTGACAAAATTTTCAATAGAAATAAAATTTTGAGAAAATTTTCTATGGAAGTAAAATTTTCTACAGAAATAAAATTTTGGCAAAATTTTCTCTAGAAATAAAATTTTGACAAAATTTTCTATAGAAATAAAATTTTGACAAAATTTTCTACAGAAATAATATTTTGACAAAATTTTCTATAGAAATACAATTTTGACCAAATTTTACCATGGAGTGATTAATCAGTACTTCTCCTGACCCTACTTTTTAAAAGAGTTTTCAGAGATATGTTTACCTAAGTTAACGAAAATATGGTACGGAAAGCGCAGCGAAGCGGGCCGGGTTACGCTAGTTTTCTATAGAAATAAAATTTTCTGTAGAAATAAAATTTTGACAAAATTTTCTATAGAAATAAAATTTTGACAAAATTTTCAATAGAAATACAATTTTGAGAAAATTTTCTATGGATGTAAAATTTTCTATAGAAATAAAATTTTGACAAAATTTTCTATAGAAATAAAATTTTGACAAAATTTTCTATAGAAATAAGGTTAGGTTAGGTAAGGTTAGGTGGCAGCCCGATGTATCAGGCTCACTTAGACTCTTCAGTCCATAGTGATAATCCATTGCACCACGGTGGCTCCTTTCTATAGAAATAAAATTTTGACAAAATTGTCTATAGAAATAAAATTTTAACAAAATTTTCTATAGAAAAAATATGCCAAAATTTTCTATAGAAATAAAATGTTGAAAAAGTTTTCTACACAAATAAAATTTTGGCAAAATTTTCTACAGAAATAAAATTTTGATAAAATTTTCTATAGAAATAAAATGTTGAAAAAAGTCCATGGAAATACAACATTCCTTACAGACCACTTAAAACTAAAAATATAAAATTTTCTATAGAAATAAAATTTTGACAAAATTTTCTACAGTAGGTAACGGATATAAGAAAGTCGGAAAAAACACACCTTTTTTTTTATATGCGTTTTTTTTTCTTCTTATAGACAATCATTGTTCTTAATAAATTTTTTTTTGTAGAAATAAAATTTTTATAAAAATAAAATTTTTGAGAAAATTTTGAGGAATAAAATTTTGACAAATTTTTCTATAGAAATAAAATTTTGACACAATTTTCTCTAGAAATAAAATTTTGACAAAATTTTCTATAGAAATAAAATTTTAACAACATTTTCTACAAAAATAAAATTGTGACAAAATTTTCTATAGAAATAAAATTTTGACCAAATTTTACCATGGAGTGATTAATCAGTACTTCCCCTGACCCTACTTTTTAAAAGAGTTTTCAGAGATATGGTTGCCTAAGTTAACGAAAATGTGCTACGGAAGGCGCAGCGAAGCGGGCCGGGTTACGCTAGTTTTCTATAGAAATAAAATTTTCTGTAGAAATAAAATTTTGACAAAATTTTCTATAGAAATAAAATTTGACAAAATTTTCAATTGAAATAAAATTTTGAGAAAATTTTCTATGGAAGTAAAATTTTCTATAGAAATAAAATTTTGACAAAATTTTCTATAGAAATAAAATTTTGACAAAATTTTCTATAGAAATAAGGTTAGGTTAGGTAAGGTTAGGTGGCAGCCCGATGTATCAGGCTCACTTAGACTCTTCAGTCCATTGTGATAATCCATTGCACCACGGTGGCTCCTTTCTATAGAAATAAAATTTTGACAAAATTTTCTACAGAAATAAAATTTTTTTAACAAAATTTTCTATAGAAAAAAATGCCAAAATTTACTATAGAAATAAAATGTTGAAAAAAATTTCTACACAAAGAAAATTTTGGCAAAATTTTCTATAGATATAACATTTTGATAAAATTTTCTATAGAAATAAAATGTTGAAAAAATGTTCTACAGAAAGAAAATTTTGGCAAAATTTTCTATAGAAATAAAATTTTGACTTTTTAAGTTTGATAGATTTTTTGTAAATATTCCTTCAAATTTTGGTAGATTCCTTTTGGCACGAGTGGCAACTGGGATTGAGATCCGTATATTTCGGTAGCCATTGTGCGGTCAAGTGAAGAACCTTTATTTTAAGCCATTCTTGTTGTCCGTCCAGTTAGAGTGTCCATGATCTGCGATCAATAGCTTGTCTGCCAAGAGCTTCAATACCATCTTGGGGATATTTTCCCGAAAATATCCGGTACTATTTTGACCCCACCGTCGATGAATACAAGCGAGCAGCGACCATCGCACAATGGTTCCAAATCGCTTATGCGTTGCATCCATTCTCGCGATATGTTCAGCTCAGTTCATGTTTTCTACCATTGCGGCGAAAATTTCGATCAGATTTGTCATTCATTTCTGGTATTGTTACCGTTCTCAATGTTGCCAGTATCAGGGTAACAAATGCAATAGAACAAAATGCTTTTATAAGCTTGTAAACAATGAAATGGTCTATAATTGGAATAAAAGTGTCTAGTGTTGGGTGAGGGTTTAGAAATGATAGCAACCAGAAGTTTATTGCAACACATATCATCCACACATTGTGTCGATGATCCACACACTGTGTCCAGTTGCTATAACTGAATGTTTTTTTTACTGAAAAGGTTAGCAAACAGCCCTGTTGTTATCATCCTCTCTTTTTTTTTACATGCAATTTTTAGCATTGCGTACTTTGGGATTTTTTTACTACTTTATACATTTTGCGATGGCTTATGTCACGGCAAATCAAGGATACATTTATCTCTAATTGGCACAACCACAATTAAAACAATGCATTGCAATGATTCACAACGTATTGAAGCGGGAGTCAAGTATGTCACAAATTAATTGTGATTTTATGACGTTTTAAATCTTTAGACATCAATGAGAGCACGCCTCTTCCCCCAAATTGGACACATACATACATACATATGTATATTAAAAGACGTTAAACACTTCGGGTTTACGTTGATGAATTCGTGAAGACGTTAAATACATCAATGATAGCATTGACGAAAATTATGCTCTTGCGTGCTTTGGTTTATTTTTAAAAACTAAAAGCGTCTGTCTACTCATTTGTTTTTTCTCTCACAGACAACAAAAAAACTGGTATTTAATATGAAATTAGGTTTACACTATAATATTTGTGTGTTGTTTCTTAATTTATGTAATGCAACGCATTGCTTAAGGCTCTGTCGGCGGTGTGACAACAAACAATCGACGTCATTCATAATAGAGGTGTGCACGTGAGTAATAGTTTACTCACGCTCACGCACACTCACGACAGAAAAATCATACTCACGCACACTCACGCACGATATTTTTTGGTAGGACTCACGCTCACGCACACTCACGAAAAGAAAATTTGTATTCACGCACACTCACGCACGAAAACGTCGTGACTCACAAAAAATACTGTGACTCACGAAAAATACCGTGAATCACGAAAAATATCGTGACTCATGAATAATTTTATAATTAATTTACCTTACCGAAGTGTCTGAAAACATGAGCATTATTAAAATCGAGAGTGTTATTAAACTCTTAACATCTCAATTGTCACTAGAATTGTAATTGAATTTAACTCTTAAGCGTTTTATGTTTGTGAGCAGGAATATTGTCGTGAGTGTAATTCGTTACTCACGCACACTCACGAAGATATTATTTTCGCTCACGCACGACATTTTGGTTTGTTAATCACGCTCACGCACACTCATGCTGTTGTCATGAGCGTGACTCACGACTCACGCACGAATCATGAACATTTTCGTGAGTCACGACAATTTCGTGTCACGTGCACACCTCTAATTCATAACGGTAAATATATATTGAGAAGATGTTTTCTGCAATGATGTTAACGTCACAAATAGCTGTAATAGTATATGAGAGTAGTCTTCTTCGTATAGTCTAATTATGGAATTCCATTTGAATTCAAGTAAAACCCACAAGAAATACCATTTGAGTAAATAGAAAGACTTGTTTTTGCTATAAACGCTGCATTTATTCTGGGAATAAAATGTGATTAATTTACCTATTAACTAAAGAGAAATTCATTGATGGCATCCAGTCATAACTGTGGTTAAATTAAATTCCCTTTTTCATAGAAATTGGCTTATGATTCATATAAGTCGCGAAACGTTAAATTGAATCGATTGATTATCGATGATAAATGTCTGTACTGGTATATGTAGACACATTGGAGCTACTAAACTTATGATTAAAGAAAGCAGTAATTTCGTTTAATTTAACTTAAATAAACTTTTCTTTGATTTAGTTTAACTTTAGTTAATTTGTTTAAAGTTAAATTAAATTTAAATTAAAAGTTAAATTAAATTAACTTTAATCAAATTAACTAAAATTAAACTGAATTAAATAAAAAAGTTTACTTAAATTAATTGAAATGCAATTAGTTCTTTTATTAATTATAAGTTTAGTAGCTCCAATGTGTCTACATATGCCAGCACAAAAATTTATCATTGATTAAGTTCAACCGTTTAGCCATTTATATGAAGCATAAGCCAATTTCCATGAAAAAGGGAATGTTGAAGCCTGTTCAACCATCTTTACCTTGATTAAAATATCTATACCATCTTTACCTTGTTCAACCATCTTTACCTTGATTAAAATATCTATATAATGTATATGTATAATTGAATTGTATTTACTGAATTAATTTTATATTTAAATTGGACTCTTAATGAAATTGAACAAATTGAATTGAAATAACCTAGTATAGAGAAAGTGGCAACTCTTTGCTTTTCTCTTCAGTGAAAGCTTTCACTCAAATTTAATCTTAGCGATATTCGTCCTTCTCCACCATTAAAATGAATTGCTGAATTAACTAATTTGTACACTTAATATGTCTGATTGCATTTTTTATACCGATCCGGCTGAAATTTGGTACATGGTATTAGTATATGGTCTCTAACAACCATGCACAAATTGGTCCACATCGGTGCATAATTATATACAGCCCCCATATAAACCGATCACCAGATTTGACCTCCGGAGCCTCTTGGAAGACCAAAATTCATCTGATTCAGTTGATATTTGGTACATGGTGTAAGTATGTGGTCTCTAATGACCATGCACAAATTGGTCAACATTAGTCCATAATTATATATAGCCGTCATATAAACCGATCCCCCGATTTGGCTTTCGGAGCCTCTAAGAGAAGCAAATTTCATCCGATCCGGCTGAAATTTGGTACATTGTGTTAGTATATGGTCTTTAACAACCATGCAAAAATTTGCCCACATCGGTCCACAATTATAAACCGATCCCCAGATTTGGCTTGCGGAGCCTCTAAGAGAAGCAAATGTCATCCGATCCGGCTGAAATTTGGTACATGGTGTTAGTATATGGTTTCTAATAACCATGCAAAAATTGGTCCACATCGGTCCATAATTATATATAGCCCCCATATAAACCGATCCCCAGATTTGGCTTGCGGAGCCTCTAAGAGAAGCAAATTTCATCCGATCCGGCTGAAATTTGGTACATGGTGTAAGTATATGGTCTCTAATGACCATGCACAAATTGGTCAACATTAGTCCATAATTATATATAGCCGTCATATAAACCGATCAACAGATTTGACCTTCGGAGCCTCTTGGAAGACCAAAATTCATCTGATTCAGTTCAAATTTGGTACGTGGTGTTAATATATGGCCTCAAACACTCATGCAAAAATTGGTTGAAATCGGTCCATAATTATATATAGTCCCCATATAAACCGATCCCCAGATTTGACCTCCAGTTCCTTATGGAGAAGAAAAATTCATCCGATCTGGTTGACATTTGGTATGTGGTGGTAGTATATAATATTTAACAATCATGCCAAAGTGGTCCATAATCATATATAGCCCCCATATAAACCGATCCCGAGATTTGGTTTTGGAGCCTTTTGGAGGAGCAAATTTCATCCGAGTCAGTTGAAATTTGGTACATTGTGCTGGTATATGGCCGTTAACAACCATGCCTAACTAGGTCCATATCGGTCTATAGTTATATATAGCCATCAGATAAATCGATCCCCAATCATACAAAAATTGGTCCATATCAAGTTCATAATTGTATATAGCCCCCACATAAGCGACCCCCATATTTCAATTCTGGCTCTCTACGTATCGTGCAAAAAGTCCATATGGATTCGTAATTATTTGTAGACTTACCTATACATAACTTTTTTGTCTAATATATACCAAGTATGGACTAACTCACAATTTAGAAAACGATGTTAAGAAGTTTTAAGATACCACAACCCAATTAATTCGATTGTGGATGACATTCTTTCGTAGAAGTTTCTACGCAATCCATGGTGGAGGGTACATAAGATTCGGCCTGGCCGAACTTACGGCCGTATATACTTGTTGGTATTTTACAATTCCTGGAGACTCTTAAACCGTAATCGCTTAACAGTCCACTATTCAAGGAGATCATCCAGAATTGTATATGGTCCTTCGAACCGGATCCCCCCTTGGTCAAATTATGTATGCTTCCAACTGCTTAATCCCTTAACAACCCGTTCACACAATAACTAAATCTTACCTTACAGCTTAACTTCAAATACACCAAAATGTCGTGTCTGTGGTGACCGACATTTTCTTAAACACTGTACGAAGTTTCTACAAATGTCCGTATTGGAGAGAAGACAATTACTCGAGAAACGCTTTTGCTACAATTGCCTATGTACGGCACATACCCGAGATTGGTGCCCTTCTAGGAGTAAGTGTATGATCTGTCATCATACCCTTGTTCATGTTGATTCTAAGCTCCCATCCAAGCCAAGAGATTGTGACCGCCGTCCACCAGAACGACACACACCCACACTACGACGCTACCCCACAAATAGAAGTAGATCGAAAGAATCCCGTAAACGAGCACAGTCTTCAAGAGAGTCTACACGATACCGAAGTTTTTTTCAACGAACGGCTGGGTAATCGAACTCGTACTCACGTGCCCACTGCGCTTGCGTGTGTTGTAACTCATGGTGGTCCCAGCAAGGTGAGGTTGTTTTTGAACTCAGGCCATACTCAGACAGCTGTTTTAAAGTCATTGGTAGAACGATTACACTTAAAGACTACTAGACGCAATAACCAAGAATTTTGCACATTAAATTTGGAATCGTATCATGATCCATTGGTCAAAATTCAGATTAGCTGCCTCATTGAGTCACATTTCATGAGTACACTTCCCACCAATCACCAACACAGAACCAAAGCTTCGCAGTATCTACAACCACCTGAACGATCTAGCGGATCCTCATTTTTTTTTTTCAACCATCAAATGTGGAAGTTCTAGTCGCGAATGACCAACTGCCAAAAATTCTTCGAGCTGGCCTCATCCAGTCATCCAGTCTCTTTTTGGTATTTTACAATTCCTGGAGACTCTTAAACCGCAATCGCTTAACAGTCCACTATTCAACGAGCTCATCCAGAATTGTACAGGGAAATTAATTCAACTACAGTTAGTTTCCAATTTTTTCTTAGCATAGAAGACATATTTTCTCTCTTTTTGTTAAACTTTTCATTCAAGGCATTCTTCCCCTAAAGTGTGAAAATACGATTTACATAAAAGAAAATTTGTTGAACTGAGATTGACTAGCTTTTAATTACCTGAAAAAAAATTCCAATATTAATGAAATCGCTTTAAGTTCAATTTTTTTTATTTTGACTATAAAGCTAAAATACTTCCAACAAGTATAATTTTCTTTAAAATTATCTCCTCGTAATGGATAAAAAAATATGCCGGTTCAATAGATTTTGTCTTAACAATAATAACTTCAGTATTGAGAATTGAAGCAAGGACACATTTAAGACACAATTTTCTTTTAAATTTGAGTTGCAACTACTTGATTCTAGGAAATAAATTTTAATTTTCATTAATTTTTCAGCTTTTTTTCTAAATGTGCTATGTGGATTTTAACGTGTGTTAACGACAACTTAAAATTCCAAATTCCGACTCGACTACATGTAAAAATTATGCTTGTAGCCAAGATGCAAAAAGTCAAAACATTTAAAAACGATTTCATTGATTTTGTAGAGTTTTTTTTTCAGAATAATTAAAAGCAAGTTGACCTTAGTAAAAATCTTTCCAAAAACCAAAAAATAGTAACGGTAAACTTCCTTCTTAAAGGATTACCGCCTTTTGATGTCTTTACCATAGGAAAGGTTCGACTTACCAAAAAGGTGTTACAGTCCATCGACCCGTCTACAAGTTGACAATATACCGACATATATTTGGCAAATGTTGTTTTTTTTTTGAGAATCTTCCTCTTAAATTACCATCCCAATGCAATCTGTAATAAAGGCCAATATTTCAATGAACTTCTTTTTTGGTAATAGGGACAAAGACCCAGACATCTTGAATTCTTCTTCCGAATGTTAATTTGCTGAATTCAAAATCGTCACAAATCACATGGATTGTTTCGACCTTATTCGAAAATGTACTAAAAATCAAACATGGAATTGAATCAATGAACTCAGCTTCAACGTCTTCAAGAGTTCAAATAATGTTTGACGTCAGTATTGAAAAAGTCTCACTGTTTGAAATGTAATTTCATGAAAATGAAACTGGAAAGTTATTTGGTATGGTAATTATAAGTGGTATCATACTACGAGTATATACGTGGAATTATTTCAATGAAGAAAATAGAACGTCAATTTAATTTTACGTTGAATGCAATTTGCATGAACCACATAGTGAATGTTATCAGAAAAGATATTTATGTATTGGATATTATTAAGAGTCAACATTTTGATATTAATTAAATTCAAATATATAAAATTAAGCCTTACCAAATTAATTTAAATGTAATTTAAATAAAAGAAAAATTAATTTAAACAAGTATATACGGCCGTAAGTTCGGCCAGGCCGAATCTTATGTACCCTCCACCATGGATTGTGTAGAAACTTCTACGAAAGACTGTCATCCACAATCGAATTACTTGGGTTGTGGTATCTTAAAACTTCTTAACATCGTTTTCTAAATTGTGAGTTAGTCTATACGTGGTATATATTAGACAAAAAAGGTATGTGTAGGTGTAGGTGTAGTCTACAAATAATTACGAATCGATATGAAATTTTGCACGGTACGTAGACAGCCAGAATTGAAATATGGGGGTGGCTTATATGGGGGCTATACAATTATGAACTTGCTATGGACCAAGTTTTGTGTGATTGGGGATCGATTTATCTGAGGGCTATATATAACTATAGACCGATATGGACCCAGTTAGGCATGGTTGTTAACGGCCATATACTAGCACAATGTACCAAATTTCAACTAACTCGGATAAAATTTGCTCCTCCAAGAGGCTCCAAAACCAAATCTCGGGATCGGTTTATATGGAGGGATATACATGATTATTGACTAATATGGACCACTTTTGGCATGGTTGTTAAATATCATATACTATCACCAAATTTCAACCAGATGGGATGATTTTTGCTTCTCCAAAAGGCACCGGAGGTCAAATCTGGGGATCGGTTTATATGGGGGCTATATATAAATATGGACTGATATGAACCAATTCCTGCATGGTTGTTGGATACCGTATACTAACATCGCGTACCAAATTTCAACCGAATCGGATGAATTTTTATCTTCCAAGGAGCTCCGGAAGTATAATCTGGGGATCGGTTTATATGGCGACTATATATAATTATTGACCGATTTCGACCAATTTTTGGATGGGTCTTTGAGGCCATATATTAACACCACCTACTAAATTTCAACTAAATCAGATGAGTTTTGGTCTTCCAAGAGGCTCCGGAGGTCAAATCGGGGGATCGGTTTATATGGGGGCTATATATAATTATTGACCGATGTGGACCAATTTTTGCATAGTTGTTAGATACCATATACTAACACCATGTACCAAATTTCAGCCGGATCGGATGAAATTTTCTTCTCTTAGAGGCTCCGCAAGTCAAATCGGGGGATCGGTTTATATGGGGGCTATATATAATTATGAACCGATGTGGACAAATTTTAGCATGGTTGTTAAAGACTATATACTTACACCATGTACCAAATTTCAACCGGATCGGATGAAATTTGCTTCTCTTAGAGGCTCCGAAAGCCAAATCGGGGGAACGGTTTATATTGGGGCTATACGTAAAAGTGGACTGATATGACCCATTTGCAATACCATCCGATCTACATCAATAACAACAACGGAAGTTAGCGTAATTTCAACAAATTGACGGACGGACAGGCGAACATGCTCAGATCGACTCAGAATGTCACCACGACCCAGAATATATATACTTTATGGGGTCTTAGAGCAATATTTCGATGTGTTACAAACGGAATAACAAAGTTAATATACCCCCATCCTATGATGGAGGGTATAAAAATAGAACTCAATTAAAAGATCCGATATATCGGCGAAAAATGTACATTGGCTCACAATGTAAATTATTTTTGTCGAAAATTTTCTCAAAATGTTATTTCTATAGAACATTTTCTCAAAATTTTATTTCTATGGAAAATTTTGTCAAAATTTTATTTTTATAGAAAATTTTTTCAAACTTTTATTTCTATGGAAGATTTTTTTCAATATTTTATTTCAATATAAAATTCTCTCAAATTTTATTTCAATAGAAAATTTTCTCACAATTTTATTTCGATTATCAGTTTTGCTCGGCTTAAACAAAACTAATAATCAGAATAATCATAATTGATCTATTTTATGATTATTCTGATTATTAGTTTTGTTTAAGCCGAGCAAAACTGATAATCGAAATAAAATTGTGAGAAAATATATAAAAAAATATACTCAAATATTTTTATAGAAAATTTTGTCAAAATTTTATTTCTATAGAAAATTTTGTCAAAAATTTATATCTATAAAAAATTTTGTAAAAATTTTATATCTATAGAAAATTTTCTTAAAATTTTATTTCTATCGAAAATTTGGTTAAGATTTTATATCAATAAGAAATTTTGTCAAAATTTTATTTTTATCGAAAATTTTGTCAAAATTTTATTTCTATAGAAAATTTTCTCTAAACTTTATTTCTATGGAAAATTTTCTCAAAATTTTATTTCTATAAAAAATTTTCTCAATTTTTCTACTTCTATAGAAAATTTTCTCCAAACTTATTTTTATAGAAAATGTTGTCAAAATTTTATTTCTATAGAAAATTTTATCAAAAATTCATTTCTATAGAAAATTTTGTCAAAATTTTATATCTATAGAAAATTTTCTCAAAATTTAATATCTATAGAAAATTTTCTAAAAATTCTATTTCTATAGACAATTTTGTCAAAATTTTATTTCTATAGAAAATTTTGTCAAAATTTTATTTCTATAGAAAATTTTGTCAAAATTTTTATTTTTATAGAATATTTTGTCAAAATTTAATATCTACACAGAATTTCTTCAATCTTTTATTTCTATGGAAGATTTGTTCAAAATTTTATTTCAATATAAAATTTTCTCAAAATTTTATTTCTATATAATATTTTCTCAAAATTTTATTTCTATAAAAAATTTTCTCAAAATTTTATTCGTATAGGAAATGTTATCAAAATTTCATTTCTATTGAAAATTTTATCAAAATTTTATTTCTATAGAAAATTTTCTCATAATTTTATTTCTATAGAAAATTTTCTCAAAATTTTATTTCTATGGAAAATTTTGTCAAAATTTTATATCTATACAAATTTTTTTTCAAACTTTCATTTCTATGGAAGATTTGTTAAAAATTTTATTTCAATATAAAATTTTCTCAAAATTCCATTTCTACAGAAAATTTTCACAAAATTTTATTTCTATAGAAAATGTTCTCAATATTTTATTTCTATAGAAAAATCTCAGTAATTTTAAAGACAAAATTAGCCAATATTGTATGGCTATGGCTTGGAATGAGTACACCCAAAGAAAGAATGTAATCACCTCAAACATGTTTCAAGAGCAAAGAAATTATTTTTGGACGGGCAAAATGTAACATGTTTGTGGCAACCATATTATGTGTTCTCAACAATTATGTATCCGATTTCGGCAACCACTTATATAATAACCGAGAAAACAAAATTTTTGCGACAAAAATATTCCATTTTCACCGTCAATAAATACACTTTGCTCTTGAGGTTATATTCCTTTTCTGTGTATATTTTGTCCAATAAAGGGCACTAACAATGAGGATGTGGAAAAAGAAAACAGCTCCCCTCTTCACTCCAGTCAGGCTTATAAAGAAGTATACACAGAAAAAATTATCTCCAAAAATTTTTCAATGAAAATTTGAATTTAAAAACCAAAAAAAAATTCAATTGAAAATTTAATTGGTTCAACAAAATTTTTAGTTAAAACAAAAATCAATCACAAAACCCTTATCGTATCAATTGATTGAAGACATTTCAATTAAAAATTAATTAAATCACAAAAACAAAGAAACTATGAAGTCAAAAACAAACAGAATATTTATAGGTCAAGTACTTATCGGATCCCCTGACTGACATTATGTGTTTGTAATTTTTTATTTATTTTTGTTCTAATTCTGGATTTCCTATAAATAAAAAGCCTTAATATAATTCATGTATATGTATATAGTTAATGTAAATTAAATTAATAAAATTCACCCAGCAATTTGAAATACTAGAATTTTTTGCTCATTCTAATCAACTCTCTAATGTTTTTAATTATCTGTTAATTCATGCTTAGAACTAGTAGTAGTAGCGCCCAGTAAAGTTCAAGTTTGCTCTATAAAGTGTCAGCGCTCATTACAATTAGTAGCCCAGTGAAAAGAAAGGCAAACAAATAAAAATATAAAAATATAAAAATAAAAAATTTATTCTAATTTCATTAACAATTTGGGTTAAGTACAATCACCACAATGCATGACGGGGAATCCAAGAAATTCAAATTTAATCAGTTCGGAGTTTGTTTATTATGAATGAATTGAACGGACGTGCGTCATAGAGTACCTTCCCTTTTTAGCTTTAGTTTGTGGTCATTTCAAGCCAACTAAGACTTTTTCTATTGAATTTCCGCAATTTCAATAACTAAAGAGGAAAAAATCCATGCCGAACGGAAATTCCATGTTTGCTAATATGTGACTATTAAATATTCACCAACATTTAGTAGAATGGAGAGGCTTAAGGAAGAATAAAGCATCCTGGCATTAATATTAACATTTCCGTCTTGGAGAACTCAAAACTCGGCGAAGCCAATAAGTGGTCAAGGATGCCAGTGATAATAAGCTACACCCTCAAAAAAATCGCTTCTGTAAAATATACCCCAAACACATTTTGCTTCAAGCATATATATTTTCAGGATTGGTCCAAACAAAATATTGTTTGTATTGTTCAAACATATTATGTTTCACCTTAGGGCATAAACTGGTAGAAAAAAATTTTAATGATTTTTTTTTGTGTGGATATATTTTTAACTGGTTACATCCATTAACATATTTTACTTGCAGCATACTCTCTAGGTCTCTCTTCTAAACACATATATGTTTATAGGCTATTTCTAAATTAATATATGTTTGCATCTAAGCATATTATATTTACAAACAGTTTATGTCCCAAACATAATATGTTCTAACATATTAACATATATATCCCAAACATGTTATGCTAGTTTATGAACATTATGTGCTGGCACTTAAAAATATTGTGTTAAAAAACTTAAGTTCCAAACATATAATTTTTACACCCAAACATATGAAAAACAGTCTTTTTCGTCCGTCTAGACGAAATTTGAAAATGATGAACTAGATAATTAATGAAAAATGTGACAGCGCAGAATTTTCCAAAGAAAATCGTGGAGACTTCTCCCAAACCTAAGGAAAAAGGAAAGGGAATCAGATCTTCTGAGAATATTGCAAACATGGTTGCCACTCGTACCAAAAAATCAACCAAACTTTGAAGAAAAATTTACCAAAAATTTGCCAAGTCAAAAAAATCTTATTTTGAAGTTTTTGATCATTTTTGTGGTTAGTATGAAACAATTTTTTTTTCGAAAGATACTACTCCCACAAACAACGGAGAACTTACTCACAATGGATTTTGATTGTATGATCTAACACGAAAAATAAAATTTTTAACGATATTGAATTTATAGATAATTTTGTCAAAATTTTATTTCTATAGAAAATTTTGTCAAAATTTTATTTCTATAGAAAATTTTGTCAAAATTTTATTTCTATAGAAAATTTTGTCAAAATTTTATTTTTATAGAAAATTTTCTCAAAATTTTATTTCTATAAAATATTATCTAAAAATGTTATTTCTATAGAAATTTTGCCAAATTTTATTTCTATGCAAAAATTTTCTCAAAATTTTATTCCTATAGAAAATTTTGTCAAAATTTTATTATTATAGCAAATTTTCTCAAAACTGCAAGATGTAAAAAAATTTTGGTGGTGAATAATTTTTCAACACAGTAACCTTTTAACCTATAAGAGAGAAGTTCACCAATGTGGTATCACAATGGACTGAATAGTCTAAGTGAGCCTGATACATCGATACAAAGGTTACTGTGTTGAAAAATTAACCACCACCAAAATGTTTTTACCGCTTGTAGCTTTTGAGAAAATTTCTATAGAAATAAGAATTTGAAAAAATTTTCTTTAGATATAAAATTTTGAAAAAAAAATTTATAGAAATAAAATTTTGACAAAATTTTCTATAGAAATAAAATTTTGACAAAATTTTATATAGAAATAGAATTTTGACAAAATTTTCTATGGAAATAAAATATTGACAAAATTTTCCACGGATATAAAAATTTGAGAAAATTGTATTTCTATTGAAACAAAATTTTATTTCTATAGAAAATTTTGTCAAAATATTTTTTGTTTCTATAGAAAATTTTCTCAAAATTTTATTTCCGTGGAAAAAGATTTTGAATTTATAGATAATTTTGCCAAAATTTTAATTCTATAGAAAATTTTGTCAAAATATTTTTTGTTTCTATAGAAAATTTTCTCAAAATTTTATTTCTATAGAAAATTTTGTCAAAATTTTTTTTGTTTCTATAGAAAATTTTCTCAAAATTTTATTTCTATAGAATATTTTCTACAAATATTATTTCTATAGAAATTTTGCCAAAATTTTATTTCTATGCAAAAATTTTTTCAAAATTTTATTCCTATAGAAAATGTTGTCAAAGTTTTACTTGCATAGAAAATTTTGTCAAAATGTTATTTCTATAGAAAAGTTTGACAAAATTGTATTTCTATAGAAAACTCTGTCAAAATTTTATTTCTATAAAAAATTTTGATAAAATTGTATTTCTATAGAAAACTCTGTCAAAATTTTATTTCTTAGAAAATTTTGTCAAAATTTTATTTCTATAGAAAATTTTGAAAACATTTTGGTGGGGATTAATTTTTCAACACAGTAACCTTTCAACTCATCTGGATTGGATATCTAGCTTAGGTTAGGTTAGGTTAGGTTTGGTGACAGCCCGATATTATAGGCTCAATTCATTCCATTGTGATACCACAGTGGTGAAGTTCTCTCTTATCACTGAGAGCTGCCCAACTCTATGTTAAGCTCAAGGGGACAATGGACCTCTTTTTTTATAGCCGAGTCCGAACGGTGTCCGCATTACGGTGAAACCGCTTAGAGAAGCTTGAAACACTCAGAAATGTCACCAGCATTACTTAGAGGGGATAATCAAACGCTGGATAATTTTTTGGTATTTAGTCGAATCTAGATTTCAACCCACGACCCTGTGTATGCAAGACAGGCATGGTAACACAGTTGTCACAGTTGCTATAATTCTACCAAAAATAGTAGATTTTTTACTGTTTGGTAGATTGGTAGAATTCTTTATGTTTTATGTAGATGTTGCAAAACAATTCGTTCCAACTAAGAGGTACTTTAAAAAATGAAATACAATTTTGAGAACATTTCTAGAGAAATAAAATTCTGACAAAAGTTTCTATAGAAATACAATTTTGAAAAAATTCTCTATAGAAATAAAATTTTGACAAAATGTTCTATAGAAATACAATTTTGCGAAAATTTTCCATGGAAAAAAATCTTGAAAAAAATTTTATTTCTATAGAAAATTTTGTCAACATTTTTTTTGTTTCCATAGAAAATTTTCTCAACATTTTATTTCCGTGGAAAAATTTGTCAAAGTTTTGTTCTATAGAACATTTTCTCAAAATTTTATTTCTATAGAAAATTTTTTCAAAATTTTATTTCTATAGAAAATTTACCGAAAATGTTCTTTCCATAGAAAAATTTTCTATTGAAAATTTCTCACAATTTTATTTCAATAGAAAATTTTCTCAACATTTTCTTTCTATGAAAATTTTGTCAAAATTTTATTTCTATAGAAAATTTTGTCAAAATTTTATTTCTGTAGGAAAATTTCTATAAATTTTATTTCTATAGAAAATTTTGTCAAAATTTTATTTCTATGGAAAATTTTCTTTATATTTTATTTCTATAGAAAATATTGTCAAAATTTTATTTCTATGGAAATTTTTCTTTATATTTTATTTCTATAGAAAATTTTTTCAAAATTTTATTTCCGTGGAAAATTTTGTCATAGTTTTGTTCTATAGAAAATTTTGTAAAAATTTTATTCTATAGAACATTTTCTCAAAATTTTATTTCTATAGAAAATTTTCTCAAAATTTTATTTCCGTAGAAAATTTACCCAAAATGTTCTTTCCATAGAAAAATTTTCTATTGAAAATTTCTCAAAATTTTATTTCAATAGAAAATTTTCTCAAAATTTTCTTTCTTTGAAAATTTTGTCAAATTTTATTTCTGTATGAAAATTTCTATAAATTTTATTTCTATAGAAAATTTTGTCAAAATGTTATTTCTATGGAAAATTTCTATAAATTTCATTTCTATAGAAAATTTTGTCAAAATGTTATTTCTATGGAAAATTTTCTTTATATTTTATTTCTATAGAAAATTTTGTCAAAATTTTATTTCTATGGAAAATTTTATTTATATTTTATTTCTATAGAAAATTTTGTCAAAATTTTATTTCTATAGAAATCAAAAACAACAATAATAATCGAAGAAAAACCAACAATAACAAACAAAACGAAATAAAATTATGACAAAATTTTCTAAAGAAATAAAATGTTGACAAAAAATTGCTATAGAAAAAAATCAACAATAACAAACAAAAAGAAATGAAATGACACTTTGACAGAATTTTCTATAGAATTAAAAATTTGACAAAATTTTTACAAATAATATTTTTACAAAAATTTGCTATAGAAATAAAATTTTGACAACATTTTATATAGAAATAAAATGTTGACAAAAAATTGTTGTAGAAAAAAATCAACAATAACAAACAAATAGAAATGAAATGACATTTTCACAGAATTTTCTATACAATTAAAAATTTTACAAAATTTTCTATAGAATTAAAAATTTTGACAAAACTTTTTATAGAAATAAAATTTTGACAACAAATTGCTATAGAAATAAAATTTTGACAAAATTTTCTATAGAAATAAATTTTTGACAAAATTTTCTATAGAAATAAAATTTTGACAAAATTTTCTATAGAAATAAAATGTTGACAAAAATTTGCTTAGAAGAAAAAACCAACAATAACGAACAAAACGAAAAAAAATTTTGACAAAATTTTCTATAGAATTAAAAATTTGAAAAAAATTGTCTATAGAAATAAAATTTTGACAAAATTTTCTATAGAAATAAAATGTTGACAAAAAATTGCTATAGAAGAAAAACCCAACAAAAACAAACAAAATGAAATAAAACTTTGACAAAATTTTCTATAGAATTAAAAATTTGACAAATTGTCTATAGAAATAAAATTTTGACAAAAAATTGCTATAGAATTAAAAATTTGACAAATTGTCTATAGAAATAAAATTTTGACAACAAATTGCTATAGAAATAAAATTTTGAAAAAAAAAATCTATATAAATAAAATTTTCCATTTGTTTTGTTTTGTTATTGTTGGTTTTGTTCTTTAAGCATTGCCACATTACCACATTCCTCATCAGCATCCTCTACTTGCAGCAAAACTATCAACCAATTATCAGAATAAATTCAGGCAGTTTATTAAACCCAACAAAAACCACACTTGAACCCTCCGAAAAAAGGTTTTACATTGATAGCCGGCTTATGCCGAAATAAATTCGAAACAAACATATCTCTTTTCCTATGCCACTGTCAAATCATCGATTTGAATTCACATGGCTGGGTTTATTTTGAGCGTGCCTCCTCTTCTTTTTCTATAGAAATAAAATTTTGACAAAATCTTCTATAGATATAAAATTTTGACGCGAAAATCGAACATAGCACTGACCTTTATTTGTTTTATTGGTTTATTATATACGCGAACAAACCCAATATTTCACCTACTCAAGTTGGTTTGTGTTTGTCACTTAAATCACATTGCTTCAATGGTACCAGCGCATATTCAATGGCAGAGTGGATATTTTCTATAAATTTTTGTTAAGTCGATCTGCATCGTTCTGTATGATGGAGGGGTGCTCTATTATTATTTCAACAATGTTTAGTAAACACCATTTGAAGGTAATGAACTATACATCATATACTCATCATTGTATCTCACTATAGAACAGATAGAATATCAAACATACTATTTGTAGTATTCAAATGTCTCCATTTACGTCACGCTACAAACACGAGTTCTTTTATGTTAAATACAAAACCCCCAGACAAATATATGTCATAAATTTTCAATACATATTTTTTTTATCACGTTTTAAAATTTTTTTCAAAAAGCGAAACGTTTGTAACCTTTTACGCTATACATATGATATGTTATAGAAAAAAAATTAAAAACAAAAACATATGTACAAATTTAAATAGTATTTGTATGCTATACCTAAACAAGTAAAGACGGCCAAAAGTTCGGTCAGAGGCGAATCTTATGTACCCTCCACCATGACACCACAATGGAATTACTTGGGTTATGTCCCGATTATTTTTAATCGATAATAACGATGATTGTTTATCCCCAGTATATTGCTCTTAATCATAATATACTTCCAATTTTTTTAATTCTGCCATATAATAATAATTCCCTTTTTTAAATAACAGTCAATAAAGATTTTTTTGACTTCAGCAAAAAAGATACCAATGTTAATTTAAAAAAAAAACAACATCTACTCATATAAATTATTATCATATAAAATTCTATTTTTATTATTAAATATTTAAAATAAAAAAGAATACCCCATGCAAATTTATTAAATTTAATTGTCCATTACTTGAATTCTACTAAGAGTTTCTCGCAGATGTCAACACAGCTCAATTGACGTCATACCATGGACCAAAGAAGAAAAAAAAAACGAAGCCAAGAACAAATAAGAACAAATTTACTGATAAAACAACAAACAGGCCACATCG
Organism: Haematobia irritans; assembly: GCF_050003625.1. Taxonomy (NCBI): domain Eukaryota; kingdom Metazoa; phylum Arthropoda; class Insecta; order Diptera; family Muscidae; genus Haematobia; species Haematobia irritans. The sequence goes on from NC_134398.1 coordinate 27,501,464, forward strand.
AACAGGCTCCATTCTGGCAGCTGTCATTAATTTATGGAAAAACACCCATAAAGTACAACGGAATAAAATACTAACAAATATTCAGATAGATAATAAATGGTAACTATAAGTCTATGGTTTATTTAGAAATTATTTATAAACTGAGGATAATAAATTAATGGGTCAACATTTAGTTGAGAATAGAACAAAAACATATAGCTTGACAACAAGGGGTTTTTTATAGAATTCAAAGAAGTCTAGAGAAAACCTATTTTGACCAAATTTGGTACACATTGCAAAAATGTTAGCTATATTCTATGTGCAAAGCATCAAGTTAATCAAATAGAAAACTGCTATTTCTCCAACACAGGAGACCTGCTTGCAATGGACTTTCATAATATGACCTATGTTAAATCGAAATTTGAAATTTTTAAAGATGCTGACGCTAATATAGCATTTATAGAAAATTTAGCCAATATTTTATTTTTATCAAAAAATTTGTCACAATTTCATTCCTACAGAGAAATTAATTTTCTCTAAAAAATTTTCCCAAAAATTTTATTTCTATAGAAAATTTTCTCAAAATTTTATTTCTATATAAAATTTTGTCAAAATTTTATTCTTATGGAAAATTTTGTCAAAATTTTGTTTCTATAGAAAATTTTGTCAAAATTTTATTTCTATAGAAAATTTTATAAAAATTTTATTTCTACAGAAAATGTCAAAATTTTATTTCTATAGAAAATCTTGTCACAATATTATTTCTGTACACAAATTTTGCCATTTCTATAGAAAGATTTATCAAAATTTTATTTCTATAGAAAATTTTGTCAGCATCCTCTACTTGCAGCAAAACTATCAACTAATTATCAGAACAAATTCTGGTAGTTCACCAAATCCAAAGTGAACCACACTGGAACCTTCCGAAAAAAGGTTTATGATAGTCGGCTTTTGCCGAAATAAATAAAAAATTTCTATAGAAAATTTTGTCAAAATAATATTTCTATAGAAAATTGTTGCAAAATTTTATTTCTATAGATTTTTTCAACATTTTATTTCTATAGATTTTTTTTTCAACATTCTATTTGTATAGAAAATTTTGTCATAATTTTATTTCTATAGAATAATTCGTCAAAATTTTATTTCTGTAGAAAATGTTGTCAAAATTTTATTTCTATAGACATTTTTTTTAAAAATTTTATTTCTGTAGACTTTTTTTATTTCTATAGAAAATTTTTATTTCTGTAGAAAATTTAGTAAAATTTTTATTGCTATAGAAAATTTAGTCAAAATTTTTTTCTATACAAAAATGTTTGACAAAATTTTATTTCTATAGAAAATTTTGTTAAAAATTTATTTCTATAGGAAATTTCGTCGAAATTGTATTTCTATAGATTTTATTTTCTTAATTTCTTCTTTGCATTTGATGCTATTATTTAAAATATATTTCTTAGAACTTTTCTAACAAGCTATTTTGTGAGAATGTACTCCAATAGCCAATAGGATTAATCTAGCAAGCTTTGTTCTGAGCGTCAATGCAAAAAAGCGGAAATGCGTACATCTCATTGCTCCGTTAGTTCATTGATTGAAAAATTGTAGAAATTATTAATAATGGGAAGAAATTGTGTGCAAATATTCATAGACGTCAATTGCCCCCATACGCCAAAGTAATCGCTTAATATTTTCGAATATAATAATTGTAGATTATTGTAAGCTGATTAACAAGGGATTGCCAATAATATTTCATTGTGAATAATTTTATATACCCTAAACCATAGAATGGGTGGTATAGTAATTTCTTGATTCAATTTGTAACGCAATTGAAATATTGATGCCATTGCTCACGTAATTCTGTATTACGACCAGTGTTGCCACAGTGGTAAAATTGTACCAAACACGGTAAATTTTTTAATGAAGATTGGTAGTATTCCTGATGTTTCGGTAGATTTTGCAAAATATTCCTCTCCAGCAAAGAGATACAAAATTTTCTATAGAAATAAAATATTGACAATATTTTCTATAGAAATAAAATTTTGACAAAATTTTCTATAGAAATAAAATTTTGACAAAATTTTCTATAGAAATAAAATTTTGACAACATTTTCTATAGAAATAAAACTTTGACAAAATTTCCTATAGAATTAAAATTTTGATAAAATGTACTATAGAAATTAAATTTTGACAAAATTTTCTATAGAAATAAAATTTTGACAAAATTTTCTATAGAAATAAAATTTTTACAAATTTTTTATAGAAATAAAATTTTCCATAGAATTAAAATTTCGACAAAATTTCCTATAGAATCAAAATTTTGATAAAATTTCCTATAGAAATTAAACTTTGACAAAATGTTCTATAGAAATAAAATTTCGACAAAATTTTCTACAGAAATAAAATTTTGACAAAATTTTCTATAGAAATAAAATTTTGACAAAATTTTCTATAGAAATAAAATTTTGACAAAATTGTCTATAGAAATAAAATTTTGACAAAATTTTCTTAAGAAATAAAATTTTGACAAAATTTTCTTAAGAAATAAAAATTTGACAAAATTTCCTAAAGAAATAAAATTTGAACAAAATTTTCTATAGAAATACAATTTTTACAAAATTTTGTATTTCTATATAAAATTTTGACAAAATTTTCTATAGATATAAAATTTTTAAAAATTTTCCTATAGAAATAAGATTTTGACAAAATTTTCTATAGAAATAAAATTTGAATAATATTTTATATAGATATAAAATGTTGACAAAATTTTCTATAGAAATAAAATTTTGACAAAACTTTCTATATAAATAAAGTTTTAACACAATTTTCTATTGAAATAAAATTTTGACAAAATGTTCTGTAGAAATAAAATTTTGACAAAATTTTCTATAGAAATACAATTTGACAAACTTTTCTATAGAAATAAAATTTTGATAAAATTATCTATAGAAATAAAATTTTGACAAAATTGTCTATAGAAATAAAATTTTGACAAAATTTTCTATAGAAATAAAATTTTGACAAAATTTTCTATAGCAAAACAATTTTGACAAAATTTTCTATCGAAATACAAGTTTGACAAAATTTTCTATAGAAATAAAATTTGGACAATATTTTATAAAGATATAAAATTTTTTATAGAAATAAAATTTTGACAAAATTTTCTATAGAAATGAAATTTTGACAAAATTTTCTATAGAAATAAAATTTTGACAAAATTTTCTATAGAAATAAAATTTTGACAAAATTTTCTATAGAAATAAAATTTTGACAAAATGTTCTATAGAAATAAAATTTTGACAAAATTTTCTATAGAAATAAAATTTTGACAAAATTTTCTATAGAAATAAAATTTTGACAAAATTTTCTATAGAAATAAAATTTTGACAAAATTTTCTATAGAAATAAAATTTTGACAAAATTTTCTATAGAAATAAAATTTTGACAAAATTTTCTATAGAAATAAAATTTTGACAACATTTTCTATAGAAATACAATTTGAACAAAATTTTGTATAGAAATAAAATTTGAACAAAATTTTCTACAGTAATTCAATTTTAACAAAATTTTCTATAGAAATAAAATTTTGACAAAATCTTCTTAAGAAATAAAATTTTGACAAAATTTTCTAAGGAAATAAAATTTTGACAAAATTTTCTTAAGAAATAAAATTTTGACAAAATTTTCTTAAGAAATAAAATTTTGAGAAAATTTTCTTAAGAAATAAAATTTTGACAAAATTTTCTTAAGAAAAAAAATTTTGACAAAATTTTCTATAGAAATATAATTTTGACAAAATTTTCTATAAAACAAAATTTTGAGAAAATATTTCAAGGTTTTCTGTCTAATAATTGGTAGTTCCTATAAAAAATTGGTGGTGGAGGGAAGCCCCTCCCCATTCAATTATAAAATAAATGTTTACAGCCCGATTCTTACATAAATCTGCAGCTTTTGAGCAAATAAAAATATCAACAAAGTTTTTCCTCCGTGTTTCCTCTAAGTTTGTGGGGTCCACGTGCTGACCTGTAGGCGTTGCAATTTGGTCACCTCTGGTGTATTATTTTGTTAGCTGTCAAATCCGCAATGTTGAACCTTTGGTTCCCATTTTCATCAAACGTGTAGGGTCTACCATAGCCACCATAGACCAACGTTGGCTATTTCATTTCTCCATAATTCAGTTTACTCAACCCATTGTAGAGGAGACTCACAGCAGTCACGTGCCTAGGCAAACAAAGAGGAACTTATAAAGCCATATATAACATATAACTTGATTGTACATTTCATATTACTTTCTGAAATTGATACTCTTAATATGATGTACTTTTGCTTTGCTTCGAATTTTCGAACAGATGTTGTTAGTTTTTGTTATCTTGCCTTCTTTTCAAAATGGCAATGTAATTTCCGTTCCATTTTCTATGATGGTGGTCATTGGTCCTTCTGATGAAATACCCATATTTCATCATGACGGATTTGTATTTGTTTTCCTATTTTAACTTATTCGATTACAAAAGTTCACTCACTTTCGTTTAGAATAAATGCATTTTCAATTCAAAATTGAATTTCAAATATTGAAAACAATCATCACATTTATATATGGAATTTGAGGGGGTGTGTGGGAGAAACGGAAGCATGTACTGAAATTCTATTACTATTTATGATTACTCACAACAAAGCCAATATGCATGGACCATTGTGTATGGATATGGTATAAGTCCAATTATTAGAATCAATACATTTTGTTTCCCATTAAGCGATGACTAATTGGTAAAACTTAAAAAAAAACAAAACATTTTAAGGGTGGCGGTTAGAGAAATAAAGGAAAATTGGAAAATTTTGTCAAAATTTTATTTGTATAGAAAATTTTGCCAACATTTTATTTCTATAGAAAATTTTGTCAAAATTTTATTTTTAAAGAAAATTTTGTCAAAATTTTATATCTTTAGAAAATTTTGTCAAAATTTTATATCTTTAGAAAATTTTGTCAAAATTTTATTTCTTTAAAAAATTTTGTCAAAATTTTATTCCCATAGAAAATTTTGTCAACATTTGATTTTGTCAAAATTTTATTTCTTTAGAAAATTTTGTCGAAATTTAATTTCTATAGAAAATTTTGTCGAAACTTCATTTCTATAGAAAATTTTGTCAACATTTTATTTCTATAGAAAATTTTTTAAAAAAATTATTTCAATAGAAAATTTTGTCAAAATTTTATTTCTATAGAAAATTTTGTCAAAATTTTATTTCTATAGAAAATTTTGTCAACATTTTGTTTCTATAAATAATTTTATTAAAATTTTATTTCTATAGAAAATTTTGTCAAAATTTTATTACTGTAGAAAGTTTTGCCAAAATTTTATTTCTATAGAAAATTTTATCAAAATTGTATTTCTATGGAAAATTTTGTCGAAATTTTTATTTTGGCAAAAGCCGACTATTTTGCCAAAATTTTATTTCTTTAATTTATTTTTAAATAAAATGTTTAACTTATTTAAAAAAAATTGTTAAAACTTTATTTCTTAAGAAAGTTTTGTCAAAACTTTATTTTTTAAGACAATTTTGTCATAATTTTATTTCCATAGAAAATTTTAATAAAATATTCCCATAGAAAATTTTGTCAACATTTGATTTCTTTAGAAAATTTTGTCAAAATTTGTTTTTTTATAGTTTAGTCAATGTATGGTTTTAAACTGCAATAAAAACAACAACAATGCTTCAAGAACAAAACCAACAATAACACAACAAAACGAATGGAAAATTTTATTTCTTTAGAAAATTTTGTCAAAATTTCATTTCTTAAGAAAATTTTGTCAAAATTTTATTTCTATAGAAAATTTTGTCAAAATTTAATTTCTATAGGATATTTTGTCAACATTTTTCTATATAATATAGAAATAAAATTTTGTAAAGATTTTTCTATAGAAATAAAATTTTTACAAAATTTTCTATAGAAATAAAATTTTGTAAAGATTTTTCTATAGAAATAAAATTTTTGCCAAAATTTCATTTCTATAGAAAATTTTGTCGCAATTTCATTTCTATAGAAAATTTTGTCAACATTTTATTTCTATAGAAAATTTTGTCAAAATTTTATTTCTTAAGAAAATGTTGTCAAAATTTTATTTCTTAAGAACATTTTGTCAACATTTTATTACTATAGAAAATTTTATCAAAATTTTATTTCTATAGACAATTTTGTCAAAATTTTATTTCTATAGAAAATTGTGTCGAAATTTTAATTCTATAGAAAATTTTGTCATAATTTTATTTGTATAGAAAATATTGTCTAAATTTTATTTTTAAAGAAAATTTTGCCAAAATTTTATTTCTATAGAAAATTTTGTCGAAATTTAATTTCTATCGAAAATTGTATCAAAATTTTATTTCTTAAGAACATTTTGTCAACATTTTATTTCTTAAGAAAATTTTGTCAACATTTTATTTCTATAGAAAATTTTGTCAAAATTTAATTTCTATAGGAAATTTTGTCAACATTTTTCTATATAATATAGAAATAAAATTTTGTAAAGATTTTTCTATAGAAATAAAATTTTGACAAAATTTTAAAAAAATTTAAAAAAAAAAATATTTCTATAGAAAATTTTGTAAAAATTTTGTTTCTGTAGAAAATTTTGCCAACATTTTATTTCTATAGAAAATTTTATCAAAATTTTATTTCTATAGAAAATTTTGTCAACATTTTATTTCTATAGAAAATTTTGTCAACATTTTATTTCTATAGAAAATTTTGCCAAAATTTTATTTCTATAGAAAATTTTTCAAAATTTTATTTCTGTAGAAAATTTTGTCAAAATTTTATTTCTATAGAAAATTTTGTCAAAATTTTATTTCTATATAAAATTTTGTCGAAATTTTAATTCTATAGAAAATTTTATCAAAATTTTATTTCTATAGAAAATTATGTAAAAATTTTATTTGTATGGAAAGTTTTGTCAAATTTTTATTTCTATAGAAAATTTGTAAAATTGTTATATCTATAGAAAATTTTGTCAAAATTTTATTTCTATAGAAAATTTTGTCAAAATTTTATTTCTATAGAAAATTTTGCCGAAATTTTATTTCTATAGAAAATTTTGTCAAAATTTCATTTCTAAAGAAAATTTTGTCAAAATTTTATTCCTATAGAAAATTTTGCCAAAATTTTATTTGTATAGAAAATTTTGTCAAAATTTTATTTCTATAGAAATTTTTGTCAAAATGTTATTTCTAAAGAAATTTTTGTCAAAATGTTATCCCTTTACAAAATTTTGTCAAAATTTTATTTCTTAAGAAAATTTTGTCAAACTTTTTTTTTAATAGAAAATTTTGTCAAAATTTAATTTCTATAGAAAATTTTGTCAAAATTTTATTTTTATAGAGAATTTTGTCAAAATTTTATTTCTTAAGAAAATTTTGTCAACATTTTATTTCTTTAGAAAATTTTGTCAAAATTTTATTTCTATAGAAAATGTTGCCAAAATTTTATTTCTTTAGAAAATTTTGCCAAAATTTTATTTCTGTAGAAAATTTTGTCAAAATTTTATTTCTATAGAAAATTTTGTCAAAATTTTATTTCTATAGAAATTTTATCACAATTTTATTTCTTAAGAAAAATTTGCAATTGTGTTTATTTCTACAGAAAATTATGTTAACATTTTATTTTCTTAGAAAATTTTGTCAAAAATTTGATTTATATAGAAAATTTTATTAAAATTTTATTTCTATAGTAAATTTTATTAAAATGTTATTCCTATAGAAAATGTTGTCAACATTTTTTGATGGGTATATAAACACATGACTTAATCTACTTTTCCAGCAATCGTTTGACGCCACATAGACGACTGTGATATTTGTCTGCAATTCGTGCATATTTCATTTCGAGTTTTATAAATATAAACATAACATGAAGTTCATGGCAATTCAAAAGAACATTAGTTCAACTTCACACAACAAATTGCGATCGCAATGAAATACACACCTTAATTTGATAATTCAAATTTTCGTTTACCCAGTTTCACCGTTTAAAAGTAGTTTTAGGTTTTGTGATGAATAGCTACTTACACTATCGCTGTATGGTACCGGAAAATGAAATGTCAAATCGTATTACTATTATTTTACTATTTTGACAAGCCCCCAATCTTTGACGTTTCTTTTAAATTCATTACAGTCTGTGTGCGGACGTGACAGCATTTTCGTATCGAAAAAATACTACGAACTATTAATCATTCAATTTAGCCCCTTAGAAATACCAATATCCGACATTATGATTGGAAGGAATTCAAATGATTGACGTCATAATCGTATTTTTTGTAATTAGAAAAAAACAAAAATAAACAATTAACAAATATTCGTTTCCCAGTTCAAATTACATGCAAAATGGTACCGAATAATAAATTTCAAATTAAATATTTACAAAAAATTAATTTACAATTTTTTAAACATTTTTTTTCAGATTCACACTTACACTCTATGGGATATTCTATGAAAATTTAAAACTTATTCTATACTATACTAGTTGTGATAAAATATTTCCTTAGATTTTTTTAATGATCAATAAGTGGTACTATAAAAAGGTTTGGAAATGCAAAATATTAAAAATAATGTCACTAAATAGTATTATGATAAAAAAATTGTATTATACAAATATTTGAAAATTAAAAAAATATGGGTAATTTTTTTTTTGGCATAAGTTAGGTTAGGTATAGTGGCAGCTCGATATTTCAGGCTCACTTAGACTATTCAGTTAATTGTGATACCACAGTGGTGAACTTCTCTCTGGCATAAATCTGTATTAAAAACACTGTAATGTAATATGCAATTGTAACTGCAGCTTAGTTCACCGTAAAACCAGTTGGTTAAAATTTAAAAAAAAAATCAATAAAAAACAAGTATATACGGCCGTAAGTTCGGCCAGGCCGAATCTTATGTACCCTCCACCATGGATTGCGTAGGAACTTCTACTAAAGGCTGTCATCCACAATCGAATTACTTGGGTTGCGATAACACTTGCCGATGGCAAGGTATCGTAAAACTTTTTAACACTGTCTTCTAAATTGTAAGTTAGCCCATACGGGGTATATATTAAACAAAAAAAGGCCGATTAAATACGTATATAATTTTCTATAGAAACGAAAACTTGACAAAATTTTCTATAGAAATAAAATTTTGACAAAATTTTCTATAGAAATAAAAACTTGACAAAATGTTCTATAGAAATAAAATGTTGACAAAATTTTCTATGGAAGTACAATGTTGACAAAATTTTGGATAGAAATAAAATGTTGACAAAATTTTCTACAGAAATAAATTTTTTACAAAATTTTCTATAAAAATAAAATTTTGACAAAACTTTCTATGGAAATAAAATTTTGACAAACATTTCTATAGAAATAAACGTTTGACAAAACTTTCTATAGAAATGAAATTTTGACACAACTTTCTATAGTAATAAAATTTGACAAAATTTTCCATGGAAATAAAGTTTTGGTAGATTATTTTTGGCGATATGGACCAATTTTTGTGTAATAAGTCATCGGCTATATATAACTAAAGACCGATATTGACCAATTTTTACATGGCTGTTAGAGGCCATATATTGACAAAATGTACCAAATTTCAACCGCATCGGATGACTTTTGCTATATATAATTATGGACCGATATGGACCAATTTTTGCATGGTTGTTAGAGGCCGTATACTAACATCAGGTACCAAATTTCAACAGGATCGGATGAATCTTGCCCCTCCAAGAGGCTCCGGAGGTCAAATCTGGTGATCGGTTTATATGGGAGCTATATATAATTATGAACCGATATGGACCAATTTTTGCATGGTTGTTAGAGGCCGTATACTAACATCAGGTACCAAATTTCAACAGGATCGGATGAATCTTGCCCCTCCAAGAGGCTCCGGAGGTCAAATCTGGGGATCGGTTTATATGGGGGCTATATATAATTATGGACCGATATGGACCAATTTTTGCATGGTTGTTAGAGACCGTATACTAACATCAAGTACCACATTTCAACCGGATCGGATGAATTTTTCCCCTCCAAGAGGCTCCGGAGGTCAAATCTGGGGATCGGTTTATATGGGGGCTATATATAATTATGGACCGACACGGACCAATTTTTGCATGGGTGTTAGAGACCGTATACTAAGACCACGTACTAAATTTCAACCGGATCGGATGAATTTTGCTCCTCCAAGAGGCTCCGGAGGTCAAATCTGGGGATCGGTTTATATGGGAGCTATATATAATTATGGACCGATATGGACCAATTTTTGCATGGTTGTTAGAGGCCGTATACTAACATCAGGTACCAAATTCCAACCGGATCGGATGAATTTTGCTGCTCCGGGAGGCTCCCCAAACCAAATTTGCGGATCGGTTTATATGGTGGCTATACGTAAACGTGGTCCGATATGGCCGATTTTCAATACCATCCGACCTACATCAATAACAACTACTTGTGCCAAGTTTCAAGTCGATAGCTTGTTTCGTTCGGAAGTTAGCGTGATTTCCACAGACGGACGGTCAGCCGGACAGACGGACAGACGGACGGACGGACGGACATGCTTAGATCGACTCAGAATTTCACCACGACCCAGAATATATATACTTTATGGGGTCTTAGAGCAATATTTCGATGTGTTACAAACGGAATGACAAAGTTAATATACCCCCATCCTATGGTGGAGGGTATAATAAATTCTATAGAAATTTAAAATTATTATAAATTATATTAAATTTTTAATATTCAAAATAAATTCACTTTTTTTTTAACTTTTAAATTTAATTTTTAAATTTTAAATTTAAAAAAATTTTTAAAATTAAATTATATAAAATTTACGAAATTTAAATTAAATTACTAGTAATTTCAATTCAATGCAAATAACTCCAAATCGAATTTATCATTGAAAGGCCCATATGTTGTGTATACAAATTTTGTAGTAATATTTACGTCTTTGACGTAAATATTACCTTTTGTCAAAATTCTAGTAATGAAAAATTGTAAGCGAAGGAACAATAGTATACAATCAAATGACATCTAAAATAAAAATTGCACAAAGTCCATTTTTTTGGGCAAATTTATATTAATTTTGTGAAAAATGACTCAAAACAGTCACCTGACCGCATTAATGAAATTTGAAATAAAAACAAAACAATAACAATAATATATAGATCGCATTTATATATAAACAATTTTGTTATTGTAACATTTATAAACAAAAACAATAACATTTGCTTTCACGATTTTTGAGGAATTTGGATAATATAAAACTCAAATTAAATGTACTATTTCATCATCTTGTAGTGTAATTCAAAATAATTTTATTTTTTAAAAATATGGCGATTTTATAAAAAAAAAATTGATGTTTTGTTTGAATTTTAGTATTATATGTACATACCTCAATATTCAAATGAAATTTTTCAGTTTTTTACGTATTCTAACCATATTGATTTTTTTTCTCTATTCTCTTAAAAGGCCAAATGTTTAAGATGTTTCATTGAGAGTGTAAATTGTAAGAGAGTGTAAATTCGAATGCTCCGGCCGTACGGGAGAATTGATTTTTCCCTTTGAGATGAACAGCCCTTCCCTCAACACACGTATTAAGACATTGCATATGCAGGGTGGTTGATATATATTGCAACCAACTTCAGGTTACTATGATTTATGATATTTCATTTTATTGGTTAGAAGCTTATAAAAACATTTTGATCTATTGCCTTCAGATATAAAGCATTCGCAATGGAATTCAAGTGTGAATGTTTTATAACCACAATCGCCTATCGTTGGCATTCAAAAGTTAACAAATCTTTGGCAGGTTTGTAGCGTGCAGCATTTGATGGCTTTATTGGCCATTTGTAGACCATAATTCGTGCCAAATGTAGCCAATTGGAACAAATCCAAACTGATTCTAAAATTTGATGTTAGTTTCGCTTCTGGCCAATAAAATTAAAAAATAAAATAAAATAATACCTTGGGAAGAGACATAATCTGAATACAATAATTTTTGTGGGAGAGAAATATCCTTTGAATTTATATTAAATATAAGAGAGCATCCATCTACACTACAGAGTAAATTTGAGTATGTTGAAGCTGTACTCCTTCAAGGGTGAAGGTTGAAGGGGCCTCTAGGCTCCCCTTTGTCCGACTTTTTTTAAGGTACAATGAAAAAACTAAAATTTGTCGACTTACTGAAATTTTACGGAGAACTTGGGGGAGATTATGAAATTTATATGAGGTATATGATTTTTTAATATTTGGTCGGGGAAAAATAAAAGGGCACAGGGAGACCTAATTTCTTCTCAAGTACACACCATGAAACAAACTTTTCCAATTTACTTGAAATTTACAGAGGATGTAGGGTAGGTTATATTATTATAGTGGATATCTAATTTTGTGATATTCGGAAGGGAAGAGGGGTCTCCCCTTGCCCTGCTGTTTAAAAATTAGGCTTATAATTTGCTTGAAATTTTTTGGGACCTCTACATAATATACGCATATCATTTTTCGATATTGGGACAGGGAGGGAGACCTCCTCTAAAACTGAAAAAAAACTAGAATTCTCAAGTTTACTTGAAATTTACAAAGGCCGTAGGGGAAGGTTATGAAATCAATATGGTGTACTTGATTTTTTAGTACGGGACGGGAACCTACTCCTTGCCCCACACTATGAAACTTGAAGGAAAGTTTACAGAAGGAGGGGGGTTCCCTTTTGTCCGATTTTTTTTTTTGAAAATAGAAAGTAGAGTATTGTCGATAAATGGGAACTCGATACATAATTTTATGTTTTTCCACAGGCTTTTGCCAGACTTTTTTAAGTAAGAAACTTAAATTTACATGAAGTTGAAAGGCAACGTAGAGGGTGCTTCAAGATTGTCTAACGATTTGAATACTGAACAATTAAAAAACAAAAAAATGGTTGAAAGGGAACACCCCCTACCCGACGTTTGTTAAGCCGGTCCGTTTTATATCTGCATAACCGTCCTATTTCGGTATATAAACGAAAAAGCAAGTAGTTCGATTTTTTTGAAATGTACGGGTCACGTGTGTGGAAATCAGTACTTCAGTTTTTGTGATTAATCAGTACTTCAGTTTTTGTACCCGACTTGCTTCGGGAGGCGCAGCGAAGCGGGCCGAGTACGCTAGTTTTTTTATACTAAAATTTCACATTTTGAGGTTGTATATGGTTGCTCTCTTTTATTGAGAGTATTCATTTTGTGAGAGTGTAAATTTTTAGACAGTGCAAATTCGATGTTACAACCAGCGCTGCCAATTTTGCCGATTTATCGGTATTTTGACGATTTTTTACTCAAAAATAGCAGCTTCCGATTTTTGCCTCGAAAATGTCGATATTTAATTCGTTCAAAACGTTGGGAATATCGAGCGAATTCGAAATCTGAACGGATTTTGATTAAATTTTGCTTACTTTAAGAGTGTCTAATTGCCTTGTATTAAATTTGAAGACGACCGGTTAGTTAATAGGCGACCCCATTTGTTCAAATCAGGCGATACATATATATGGTGGCTTTATGTAAATTTCATCCGATTTTTTCCAAATTCAATAGCGTTTGTCTTTGTGCCAAAAAAAGCACTGAACTAAGTTCCATTAAAATAATTGCTACAGAAATCCTGCGAACAATATATAGACAGGCCGACCGATGAACGGACGAATACGAATAGATCGACTCAGGAGGTGATTCTAAGTCGATCTGTACATTTTATGGAGACTAAAATCAATATTTCTGGTAGACACATTTTTGTTCAGATCAAAGTTATTATACCCTAACTACCATGTGGGTTGGGATATAAAATCTGGATGCATTTATTGTTTTTAGTATTTAGAAGCTGAAATTTAGAATATGCAAATAGTTACTGGATGGCGTTCGTGTACTTTTGGGCTATGAGAATATTAATTTCAAGCTTTCTATTTTATACTAAAACTTACAATTTTGAGGTTGTAGATAGTTGCTCTCTTTTATTGAGAGTATAAATTCTATGAGAGTGTAAATTCTTAGAGAGTGCAAATTCGATGTTACAGCTGGTACTAAAGTCTTCATTATAATATAAAAGACGAAATGTGGAGTATGTAGATTGAGAAAATTATTGAGAATATTAATTCTAAGAGAGTGCAAATTCGAAGTTAGTGTACATTTATCATAGTTAGTGTAAATTCTAAGAATATTGAGTCATCTTAATTGCTGCAAAAGAACAAAAACTGATTCATTCGATTCGTTCAAAAAGGTCAACAATTTATTAAAAATCTTTTCAAATATTATCGCGGGATAACAGATGCTGAAGCTTTCGATTTTATACTATATATTATATTGTTTTTAGTATTTAGAAGCTGAAATTTAGAATAAGCAAATAGTTACTGGATGGCGTTCGTGTACTTTTGGGCTATGAGAATATTAATTTTAAGCTTTCTATTTTATACTAAAACTTAAAATTTTGAGGTTGTAGATAGTTGCTCTCTTTTATTGAGAGTATAAATTCTATGAGAGTGTAAATTCTTAGAGAGTGCAAATTCGATGTTACAGCTGATATTAAAGTCTTCTTTATAATATAAAAGACGAAATGTGGAGTATGTAGATTGAGAATATTATTGAGAATATTAATTCTAAGAGAGTGCAAATTCGAAGTTAGTGTACATTTATCATAGTTAGTGTAAATTCTAAGAATATTGAGTCATCTTAATTGCTGCAAAAGAACAAAAACTGATTCATTCGATTCGTTCAAAAAGGTCAACAATTTTTTAAAAATCTTTTCAAATATTATCGCGGGATAACTGATGCTGAAGCTTTCGATTTTATACTAAAATTTCAAATTTTGAGGTTGTAGATGGTTGCTTCCTTTTATTGAGAGTGTAAATTCTATGAGATTACAAATTCTTAGAGAGTGCAAATTCGATGTTACAGCTAATACTAAAGTCTACTCTACAAATTAAAAGACCAAATGTCGAGTATGTAGATGCTCCCTTTCTCTTCAAATTGTGTCAGCTTAATTGCTGCAAAAGAACAAAAACTTATTCATTCGATTCGTTTAAAAAGGTCAACAACTTGTGTAATATCTTCCGGGATATTACAATAATCCACAAACATTGAAGCAGGACAACTACTACCCATAATATTGGGATGGTTGAAACTTTTTGTCTTTGGAGATAACAAAGATTTGCAATCGCCCACATCGTTGGTTGAGATCTTGTTAACGCACCATATTCCTCCCCCCACACTGTTTTGTTTATTTGTGAATCTCTGTTTGTTTGTTCTACTCAAGCAACATATGAACATTGTTTCATTTTGCTCGATTGATACCCTGATGCTTTTTGTTCACTCTGGATTATTGTTTTAGCATGATGATGATGATGACATGACTGAATATGACGCCAATTGTGGTGATCACTCAGTTGATGGTGACTGGAGTGACTGAGTGGCTGACTGACCTCGACTTAATGCATATGCTTGTAGTGCAAAAAAAACAAAAGGATTTTGACACTAAAAAAATGTGAATAATTCATGCAAGCATATACTTGATGATGATCAGTCGATATATTATTGATTTGTTGATCAAAGGATTTTTGTAGCTAACTTAAAAGATTTTGGAATGTTTGCTTAAAATATGCATTCAAATAATGCCTTATTTCCATAGTATGTTAAGTAAACGGCAATGATAAGTGGGAATTTCCATGAATTCGAAACAACACATCATGTTGGTTGGCGAATTTTTGTTTCAAATCTCGTTCGTAACTTGGAGGGCATGATCCTTAGCTATGTTGGATTTAATGGGATGTATTCCTTTTGAATGGATAAAAATATCAACATATTTTGGAAAAATATAATTTTGTCTTTTGTGTGAAACCTAGGGTGTTTTCCTTTAAGTTTTCAAATTTGTGGGTTCCCGGGCTGACCTGTAGGCGTTGAAATTTGCCCACCTCGGGGGTATGAAATTTTGTTTTAGCTGTCAACACCGCAATTTAGAACCGATTTCGATAACTTCTTTGCTCGATACTGGAACTTGTAAAGCTCTACAAAAAAGTTCGCATACGTGTACGATTATCTTTTACCGTTCGCAATATATGGGCCCCACAATTTATGTTTTTTTTTTTTTTTTTGAAAACTTTGACAAAGTGGAGGTCCATTTTTGAGTGGATCCGTAATTTCTCTTCTTAACTGAATTATCTACAAAAATTCTACGAATTTTAGAAGAAACAAGTATATACGGCCGTAAGTTCGGCCAGACCGAATCTTATGTACCCTCCACCATGGATAGCGTAGAAACTTCTACGAAAGACTGTCATCCACAATCGAATTATTTGTGTTGAGGTATCTTAAATCTTCTTAACATCGTTTTCTAAATTGTGAGTTAGTCCATACGTGGTATATATCAGACAAAAAGGTATGTATAGGTAAGTCTACAAATAATTTCGAATCGATTTGGACTTTTGCACGGTACATAGAGAGCCAGAATTGAAATATGGGGGCTATATACAATTATGAACTTGATATGGGGGCTATATATAATTATGGACCGATGTGGACCAATTTTTGCACGGTTGTTAGAGACCATATACTAACACCATGTACCAAATTTCAGCCGGATCGGATGAAATTTGCTTCTCTTGGAGGCTCCGCAAGCCAAATCGGGGGATCGGTTTATATGGGGGCTAGGTTAGGTTAGGTTAGGTTATGTGGCAGCCCGATGTATCAGGCTCACTTAGACTATTCAGTCCATTGTGATACCACAGTGGTGAACTTCTCTCTTATCACTGAGTGCTGCCCGATTCCATGTTAAACTCAATGACAAGGGACCTCCTTTTTATAGCCGAGTCCGAACGGCGTTCCACATTCTAGTGAAACCACTTAGAGAAGCTTTGAAACCCTCAGAAATGTCACCAGCATTACTGAGGTGGGATAATCCACCGCTGAAAAACTTTTTGGTGTTCGGTCGTAGCAGGAATCGAACCCACGACCTTGTGTATGCAAGGCGGGCATGCTAACCATTGCATCACGGTGGCTCTATATATAATTATGGATCGATGTGGACCAATTTTTGCATGGTTGTTAGAGATCATATGCTGAAACCATGTACCACATTTCAGCCGGATCAGATGAAATTTGCTTCTCTTAGAGGCTCCGCAAGCCAAATAGGGGGGTCGGTTTATATGGGGGCTATATATAATTATAGATCGATGTGGACCAATTTTTGCATGGTTGTTAAATATTATATACTACCACCAAATTTCAACCAGATCGGATGAATTTTGCTTCTCCAAAAGGCTCCGGAGGTCAAATCTGGGGATCGATTTATATGGGGGCTATATATAATTATGGACTGATATGAACCAATTCCTGCATGGTTGTTGGATACCATATACTAACATCACGTACCAAATTTCAACCGAATCGGTCGGATTTTGCTAATCCAAAGGGCTCCGGAGGTCAAATCTGGGGATTGGTTTATATGGGGGCTACATATAATTATGGACCGATGTGTACCAATTTTTGCATGGTTGTTAGAGACCATATACTAACACCATGTACCAAATTTCAGCCGGATCGGATGAAATTTGCTTCTCTCAGAGGCTCCGCAAACCAAATCGGGGGATCGGTTTATATGGGGGCTATATATATTTATTGACCAATGTGGACCAACTTTTGCATGGTCATTAGAGACCATATACTAACACCATTTACCAAATTTCAGCCGGATCGGATGAAATTTGCTTCTCTTAGAGGCTCCGCAAGCCAAATCGAGGGATCGGTTTATATGGGGGCTATATATAATTATGGATCGATGTGGACCAATTTTTGCATGGTTGTAAGAAATCAAATACTTACACCATGTACCAAATTTCAGCCGGATCGGATGAAATTTGCTTCTCTTAGAGCAATCGCAACCCAAATTTGGGGATCCGTTTATATGGGGGCTATATATAATTATGGACCGATGTAGACCAATTTTTGCATGGTCATTAGAGACCATATACTAACACCATGTACCAAATTTCAGCCGGATCGGATTTCGAAAATTTTTCCAATTAAAATTTTAATTGAGTTTTAAAAAATATTCAATTAAAAATTTAATTGATTCAACAAATTGTTTAATTGAAACAAAAATCAATCACAAAAATAATAGTATCAATTAATTTTTTAATTGGATCAATTAACTTTTTAATTGACTTTCAATTAATTTTTTAATTGATACTATCATTTCTGTGATTGAAGACATTTCAATTAAAAATTAATTGGATCAATTAATTTCGTGATTGAATCAGAATTTTTTTTTTGTATATGAGTTCTTCTTCTCCCAAAATCGACAATTTTTCAAAAAGAAAAACATGTTTTTTTTTAATTCTCATTTGGCAAAGCACCGATTGCTAAGCCGATCTCTTTTCCCCAAAGCCCCATGTGTCCACTAACTAACTGTAAAAGGCTTCAACATGCCACCAGTAAACAGCTGAGAAATATGCAAATTACAAAAAAAATAACGTTTAACATATTTCCCCATTTTTGGGATTTTGGGAATTTTTGATACCAATTTGGGAATAGTATAATCGGCAATATTTCTTAAAACTATTTTCCCTGCAAAAATGCAATACAAATCATAATGATATCACACGTACCCCCATTTTCACGAAGCTCCGTTAGTGCTACGTTAGCTAACGAAATTTTAAACCGTACTATGGACATGTCTGTCATCTTGTCTATATATTTCATATGCCAGTTAGAAACTTAACTGCTAAAAATTTTTCAGTTAAAGTTAACCGGAGAGAAGATATTTCGATTTTACTTTCTGCTAACTGGGAGTTAAAGTCTAACGGAGATACATGAAAACGGCCGTTAGTTCAAAAGTTATAAAGATTTCAATTCATATTTTTCATTTCCAAAAAAAATTCGGAATTTTTGAAAAAAATTGTTTCTTGCCCCAAAAACTTAAAATTTTCGTAATTTTTGTTATATTCAATTACATAAGAATAAATTTCTCCCAAAAGACCTTTCCAACGATATATTATATTTAGAGCTTTGCTTAGCAAAATGCGCCAAAAACTTGCACTAAACATCACAAAGTCGGGTAAAATAATGCATTTCTGCAAATGTACGTTTACATGGGGATCATACCTAAATCTGAACTGATTTTGACCAAATTTGACACAATAATACTATCAAATATACTCCTTGTGCAAAATTTTAAGCAAATCATAGTAAAATCCTGGCTTCTGGCGCCATATAAGTGCATATCGGGCGTGAGCTATATATATATGGGAGCTATATCTTAATCTGAACCGATTTCAATTCAGTGTGTGTAGCCAGAATGTTAATTCTACCATCTGTGTAACATTTCAAGTAAATCGGAGTGAAAATTTGGTTCCCGGTGGTCATATGAGTCTAACTCGGGCGTAGGATTTATATGGGAACTATATCGAAATCTGAAACGATGTCCACCAAACGTCATACAAGTGAAGTAACACCGCATTTGGTCAATATCTAAAGTGGCCCCGAAGCCATAGTTTTACATTCGCACAAGGAGTTAAGAGAAACGCCGCCAAAAACTGCATGATATTAGAGAATCTTTTCTCATAACTGCCACCTACTGATGCAGTTTTACTTCACAGTTTTGTTCTCATACTCTCTGTTGTTACTATAGAAACATTTTCTCTTACAATCCATAGTCATTTGTCCGATTTTTTTTTTTCGTTAAAAGTTGATTTTCAAAAATATCAAAGGTTTACAAAAAAGTGGCATTTTTGACAAAAAGTCAATTAGTCGAAAAATCAATTTTCATCTTTTATAGCCCTAGCCCTAGAGATGCCAGCTTATTTTTACATCATGCAAAACGACCATATTTTATAACCCCAAAGATGGATGTAAAAAATAAACATGTTTGGCATTTCTGTCAACAACGACAATGTAACACGTCATAATGCTTCAACTCACATCCAATTTAGTTTCATTCGTTTACCCATCATATTAAAGTATTTGCCGGATTCTATGTCAATTGTCGCCTTCGAATTGCGCGATTTTGAGTTTTGTAATCACCTATGAATGACGACTACCACAAAGACGACAACGAACTTCGCCTTTACAAAACTAAATGACAACAAGGGATACATACATACATGGACAAAGCCCAAGATATGAATTGAAACCTCAATCAAAGCACAACCAACAGCAATGGCGGCATACGACTACAGCACATGTTTGGTACGCGTGCGCTTCTTAATTTATTTGTATCTCTGATGCATCTATTTATTCCAAAACAAGAAGGAGCTCTATGGACATTTCAACCAAAACAAGACACTTCATATGCCTAGACTCACACAATAGAACCATGTAAACTACTCAACTCAAATCCCCATTGATTGTTTATGTGCATATTAGATGGGATGTATGGATGATTTGTGATTGTTGTTGTTGTTGTTGACAGACTCACATCGAACCAACAACGACAGGCCTGCATTATATTCATTACAAAGTCAAACTGGAGTAGAGTCAATAGTCTAGTTAAAGGTTGCCATCGTCATCGTCGTTTGCTAATGAGATGGGTGTGAGAATATTAGTGTATGTGTGTGTCTGGGCAGTAGCAATATTTTGCAAGGCCTCGCCCAAACAGATTGTTAATATTTGATATTTCTCGTCAATTCTGATGTTTCACAATCTAGTTTGAGATCCAAGCAAATAGGGTTAATGAATGATAAAAACTATTCAAGGTGCTGACACTCCCCTACACAAAAAAAAACAACTTCTATGTGCATTGACAGGGTACAACAAAATAATCATTAGGCCTGTAGTACTGGATAATCAAGCCACGATAGTATAATAATAAAAAGTATTAACACGTATAAAAACGTTTTAATAAAAAAAAACCTTTTTATTCTACAAACACATTCGATTTAAAGAGCAATTCTTTTCTGAAAAACGAATCGATTTACCCCGCAAAAATGTCACATAGTTTGTGGTAAAAATATAATATCAATAGCACTATGCAATGTCACATATTCCAGGTTTATCTTTTATAAATTGTAAGAAAAAGTTTGGTATATATACATCTTCTATACAAATAAAATTTTTACAAAATTTTCTACAGAAAAAAAAAATTTACAAAATTTACTGTAGAAATAAAATGTCGACAAA
The DNA here is from genome assembly GCF_050003625.1 of Haematobia irritans. NCBI lineage: Eukaryota > Metazoa > Arthropoda > Insecta > Diptera > Muscidae > Haematobia > Haematobia irritans. The sequence continues at coordinate 27,522,570 of NC_134398.1, forward strand.
TTTTTTATAGAAATAAAATTTAGACAATATTTTCTATAGAAATAAAATGTTGAGAAATTTTCTGTAGAAATAACATTTTGGCAAAATTTTCTATACAAATAAAATTTTGACAAAATTTTCTATAGAAATAAACAAATTGACAAAATTCTTCTATAGAAATAAAAAAATTTACAACATATTTCTACAGAAATAAAAAAATTTACAACATATTTCTATAGAAATAAAAAAAATTGACAAAATTTTCTATAGAAATATCAAAAATTTTCTATAGAAATAAAATGCTGAGAAAATTTTCTGTACAAATACAATTTTACGAAATTTTCTTTAGAAATAAAATTTTTTTTATTATTTTCTATAGAAATAAAGTCTCGACAAAATTTTCTATAGAAATAAAATGTCGACAAATTTTTTATACAAATAAAATTTTTACAATATTTTCTATATTATAGAAAAAAAATTTTGACAAAGTTTTCAATAGAAATAAAATGTTCAGAAATTTTTTTGTAGAAATAAAACTTTGACAAAATTTTCCATAGGAATAAAATTTTGACAAAATTTTCTATAGAAATAAAATTTCGACAAAATTTTCCATAGGAATAAAATTTCGACAAAATTTTCTATAGAAATAAAAAAAATTGAAAAAAAAAATTCTATAGTGAGAAAATTTTCTGTACAAATAAAATTTTATGAAATTTTCTTTAGAAATAAAGTTTTGACAAAATTTTCCATAGAAATAAAATTTTGACAAAATTTTCTATAGAAATACAAAAATTTACAAAATTCTCTATACAAATAACAAAAATTGGCAAATTCTCTACAGAAATAACAAAAATTGGCAAAAAATAAAATTTTCTATAGAAATAAACAAATTTACAAAATTTTTCTATAGAAATAAACAAATTACAAAATTTTTTCTATAGAAATAAAAAAATTTACAACATTTTTCTACTGAAATAAAAAAACTGACAAAATTTTCTATAGAAATAAAATGTTGAGAAAATTTTCTGTACAAATAAAATTTTACGAAATTTTCTTTAGAAATAAAATTTTGGCAAAGTTTTCTATAAAAACAAAATGTTAAGAAATTTTTCTGTAGAAATAAAATTTTACGAAATTTTGTTTAGAAATAAATTTTGACAAATAAAATTTCGACAAAATTTTCTATAGAAATAAAATTTCGACAAAATTTTCTATAGAAATAAAATCTCGACAAAATTTTCTATAGAAATAAAATTTCGACAAATTTTTTATACAAATAAAATTTTGACAAATTTTCAATAGAAACAAAATGTTCAGAAATTTTTTTTAGAAATAAAATTTTACGAAATTTTCTTTAGAAATAAAATTTTGACAAAATTTTCCATAGGAATAAAATTTCGACAAAATTTTCTATAGAAATAAAAAAATTGAAAAAAATTTCTATAGTGAGAAAATTTTCTGTATAAATAAAATTTTACGAAATTTTCTTTAGAAATAAAGTTGTGAAAAAATTTTCCATAGAAATAAAATTTTGACAAAATTGTCTATAGAAATACAAAAATTTACAAAATTCTCTATAGAAATAACAAAAATTGGCAAATTCTCTACAGAAATAACAAAAATTGGCAAACAAAAAATTGGCAAAAAATAAAATTTTCTATAGAAATAAAATTTTGACAAAATTTTCTATAGAAACAAACAAATTGACAAAAATTTTCTATAGAAATAAAAAAATTTACAACATTTTTCTATTGAAATAAAAAAACTGACAAAATTTTCTATAGAAATAAAATGTTGAGAAATTTTTCTGTAGAAATAAAATTTTACGAAATTTTCTTTAGAAATAAATTTTTACAAAATTTTCCATAGAAATAAAATTTCGACAAAATTTTCTACAAAAATAATATTTCCACAAATTTTCTATAGAAATAAAATCTCGACAAAATTTTCTATAGAAATAAAATTTCGACAAATTTTTTATGCAAATAAAATTTTGACAATATTTTCTATAGTATAGAAATAAAATCTTGACAAAGTTTTCAATAGAAATAAAATTTTACGAAATTTTCTTTAGAAATAAAACTTTGACAAAATTTTCCATAGAAATAAAATTTTGACAAAATTTTCTATAGAAATACAATTTCGACAAAATTTTCTATAGGAATAAAATTTCGACAAAATTTTCTATAGAAATAAAAAAATTGAAAAAATTTTCTATAGTGAGAAAATTTTCTGTAAATTTTACGAAATTTTCTTTAGAAATAAAGTTTTGACAAAATATTCCATAGAAATAAAATTTTGACAAAATTTTTTATAGAAATACAAAAAAATTACAAAATTCTCTATAGAAATAACAAAAATTGGCAAATTCTCTACAGAAATAACAAAAATTGGCAAAAAAATTAAAAAAATAAAATTTCCTATAGAAATAAAATTTTGACAAAATTTTCTATAGAAATAAACAAATTGACAAAATTTTTCTATTGAAATTAAAAAACTGACAAAATTTTCTATAGAAATAAAATGTTGAGAAAATTTTCTGTACAAATAAAATTTTACGAAATTTTCTTTAGAAATAAAATTTTGAAAAAATTTTTTATAGAAATAAAATTTTGGCAAAGTTTTCTATAAAAACAAAATGTTAAGAAACTTTTATGTAGAAATAAAATTTTACGAAATTGTCTTTAGAAATAAATTTTGACAAAATTTTCCATAGAAATAAAATTTCGACAAAATTTTCCATAGAATTAAAATTTGGACAAAATTTTCTATAGAAATGAAAATTTCGACAAAGTTTTTATACAAATAAAATTTTGACAATATTTTCTATAGTATAGAAATAAGATTTTGACAAAATTTTCAATAGAAATAAAATGTTCAGAAAATTTTTTGTAGAAATAAAATTTTACGAAATTTTCTTTAGAAATAAAACTTTGACAAAATTTTCCATAGAAATAAAATTTCGACAAAATTTTCCATAGTAATAAAATTTCAACAAAATTTTCTATAGATATAAAAAAATTGAAACAATTTTCTATAGTGAGAACATTTTCTGTACAAATAAAATTTTACGAAATTTTCTTTAGAAATAAAGTTTTGAGAAAATTTTCCATAGAAATAAAATTTTGACAAAATTTTCTATAGAAATACAAAGTTTTACAAAATTCTCTATAGAAATAACAAAAATAGAAATAAAATTTTGACAAAATTTTCCATAGAAATAAAGTTTTGACAACATTTTCTACATAACTAAAATGTTGACAAATTTACTATAGAAATAAAATTTCGACATAATTTTCTATAAAAAATGAAATTTTAATAAAATTATATATAGCAAATACAATTTTGATAAAAATTTTATATAGAAAATAAAATTTCGATAAAATTTTCTATAGAAATTAAATTTTGATAAAATTATATATAGAAAATAAAATTTTTGATAAAAATTTTATATAGAAAATAAAATTTCGATCAAATTTTCTATAGAAATAAAATTTTGACAAAATTTTCTATAGAAATAAAATTTGAAAATTTTTTCTATAGAAATACAATTTTGACAAAATTTTCTATAGAAATACAATTTTGGCAAAATTTTCTATAGAAATAAAATTTTGACAAAATTTTCTATAGAAATAAAATTTTGACAAAATTTTCTATAAAAATAAATTTTTGACAAAATTTTCTATAGAAATAACGCTTTTAACAAAATTATCCGTTCCCAATCTTCCACCGTCCAATTAGGATGACTTTTACAAGGATAGAAGGTAAAATTCTAATACTAGTTTCAAATTAAAAAAAAAGATATTAACATTGACTAGAATTTGATAAAAGAAAATTGAACATCAAAATAGATAATAAAATGTATATAAGCGCAGAAATCATTTACATCACTTAAAAAAAATGTTTTGCAGATACCCCTATTTTTCGCCACTGGAATGTAATGTAAGAATTATGAATGAAGACTTTTCTGTCATTGAATTGCATGTGCATGTAACATAAATTATTTTGCTTGTAATAATGAGCTCATTGTGTAATTCAAATAAAGACAAACACTTGAGAAAATCAATAACAATAAATAAATGAATATCAATACTAATTCAAAGAATAGTGTTTATAATTTTATTGCATTGGAAAATATCTTGTAGGGCTGTCCCGGAATTTAGAGAATGAAGCCGACTCATTTTTCTCAGTGGCGAGGTGCACTCAATCTTTGTCAACAGCGGCGGCGGGTTGACGACAGCGCCGATACAAACTTGTCTTTTTGGCGCCGGCCATTTATCCACTAAAAAATCAAATTAAAGGAATCCGAACCGTTATGAGATAAGTTATCCAACCAATCTCTCAATAAAATTTACATTTTAATAATATATGCTCTGTATATACCCAATCCTTCCAAAGAAAATCCACAGTAATTGTTATCTTACGAGAAAAAGCTCGGTTAGAGTATTCCGCAAAGGAAAACTCAACCTTTTCATTACGGGTTAACGCATGACATGTATTCTATCTTCAAAATGTCTAGTACTGAGATTAAATAATAAGAATTAGTGGCAACACTATATTAAATAGTGCCAGAGACAATAAAAAGACAAGAAGTCGAAACTGTGAAGCAAAACTGCGTCAGTAGGTGGCAGCCATGAGGAAAATTTCTATAATATCATGCAGTTTTTGTCGGCGCTTCTCTCAAATATCTTACCGTTTGCGTCGGCGTCACCCAGTTCAGTTCTCTGCCGGCTTTACGAAACGTAAGGAAAATAGGATTTAGAACCTACTTTGTAACAACAAATGTTCTTTTATATAAATCTTTTCATTCTATTAATTTTTTGGCAGACAATTTGAAATTATAACTACCGATGCCATTATAGAGAATTTATCAAAACAGCGCTTCGACCGCAACGTCGGTAATACCAAAGCTACAGGCATTGTGCGACATCTATACGGTTGACATTTGTTGTTTCTATAGAAGAGAAATTTTCGTCCTCTTATGTTTTAATTCTCTCTGCGATTTAGAGTAGATATTAATTTCGCGGCGCACCGCTAGACAACGCTTGTGATCATTTTGCCCTTCCCAAATAAAATCTCCAATATCTTCTGCGACATATGGACTGCAAATTTATTTTTTATTTATTTCCATCTATAATATAAATAAAAAAATGATATCATATGATATGAACCAAAACTCAAATGCAAATGCTCTGTAATGGTTCAGAGTAAATGATGACTTTTGCAATTATTTAAAGAATAATTAACGTCTCACATATATTGATGGATTGATCTTCATTTAGATTAGAATTCACAATTAGTTGTGGTGATTATACACAATTGTAGATAATTGTGTGTTAATAGACTCAAAAAAAATGAAATCAAAAAATTCAAGAAATTCAAAAAGTGCGCAATCATGATTTCCCATCAAAGGTATAAACATAAAAAATGTGTAAAAAACATACGTAAGAAGGTTGTATTTAAGATTAAACAATTTTTTTTTAAGTCCATAAGCAATTTTGAAGCGTCTAAAAAACATCTTTATTATATTACACAATAAAAACCAACACCACCATTACTTCAAAATATTTTAATATCAAAAAAAAAATTCTATAAAAATAAAATTTTGCGAAAATTTTCAATAGAAATAAAATTTTGATAAAATTTTCTATAGAAATAAAATGTTGTGAAATTTTTAGAAGTAAAATTTTGACAAAAATTTCTGTAGAAATAAAATTTTGCAAAAATTTTTATAGAAATAAAATTTTGTCAAAATTTTCTATAGAAATAAAATTTTGACAAAATTTTTCTATAGAAAATAAAATGTTTTCTACAGAAAATAAAATGTAAAATATGCGACCACGATTTCCCATCAATGTTATAAACATAAAAAATATGTAAAAAACATAAGTAAGAAGGTTTTATATAACATTAAACAAACTTTTATAAGGTCCCTAAAGAATTCTGATGCTTCTTAAAAACATCTCTAGGGCCACATTAAGAAAATATATTACACAATAAAACCGACACTACTATTACTTTAAAATATTTTAATTATACCCTGCGCCACACTGTGGAACAGGGTATTATAAGTTAGTGCATATGTTTGCAACACCCAGAAGGAGACGAGATAGACACATGGTGTCTTTGGCAAAAATGCTCAGGCTGGGCTCCTGAGTCGATATAGCGATGTCCGTCTGTCCGTGAACACATTTTTGTAATCAAAGTCTAGGTCGTAGTTTTAGTCCAATCGACTTCAAATTTGGCACAATTATGTGTTTTGGATCAGAATAGATCCCTATTGATTTTGGAAGAAATCGGTTCAGATTTAGATATAGCTCCCATATATATATATTTCGCCCGATATGGACTTATATGACCCCAGAAGCCAGAGGTTTACCCCAATTTGGTTGAAATTTTGCACTAGGAGTACAATTAGTAGTGTAGTCAAGTGTGCCAAATTTTATTGAAATTGCTTCAGATTTAGATATAGCTCCCATATATATCTATCGCCCGATTTACACTCATATGACCACAGTGGCCAATTTTTAACTCCGATTTAGTTGAAATTTTGCACAGGGAGTAGAATTAGCGTTGTAGCTATGCGTGCCAAATTTGGTTGAAATCGGTTCAGATTTAGATATAGCTCCTATATATAGCTTTCCCCTGATTTACACTCATATGACCACAGAGGCCAATTTTTTGCTCCGATTTAGTTGAAATTTTGCACAGGGACAACAATTAGCATTGTAGCTATGTGTGCCCCATTTGGTTGAAATCGGTTCAGATTTAGATATATCTCCCATATATAGCTTTCGCCCGATTTACACTCATATGACCACAGAGGCAAATTTTTAACTCCGATTTAGTTGAAATTTTGCACAGGAAGTAGAATTAGCATTATACCTATGCGTGCCAAATTTGGTTGAAATTGGTTCAGATTTAGATATAGCTCCCATATATATGTTTTTCTGATTTCGACAAAATGATCAAATTACCAACATTTTCCTTGTAAAATCGCCACTGCTTAGTCGAAAGGTTGTAAAAATGACTCTAATTTTCCTAAACTTCTAATACATATATATCGAGAGATAAATCATAAATAAACTTTTGCGAAGTTTCCTTAAAATTGCTTCAGATTTATATGTTTCCCATATTTTTTTTTACTAACATTGTGTTCCACCCTAGTGCATTAGACGACTTAAATTTTAAGTCTATAGATTTTGTAGAAGTCTATCAAATTCTGTCCAGATCGAGTGATATTTAAATGTATGTATTTGGGACAAACCTTTATATAAAGCCCTCAACACATTTGACGGATGTGATGTGGTATCGAAAATTTAGATCTACAAAGTGGTGCAGGGTATAATATAGTTGGCCCCGCCCGACTTTCCTTACTTGTTTTATTTAAACTCTCGTAGCTTGTGTTTATTTCAAAAGTCCTCACAGTTTAAGATTTTCAAGTTCTTGCGCATTTCTATTGGATTAACTACAGTTTTCATTTATTTGCCGTAATTTCGACATCAAGTTACAAAAGGTAGGAATTGGTGGTAACCCTATGTCAATTTAACGCCAAGATGTTAACAGCAATATTTTAAGTTGGCACACTACCAGCAGTCTCATACATTTCTATTTTCCCATAAGAAATATGGTAGTGGTTGCAAGAATGTTTAATATAACTGTACACCAGTATAACGATAACAATACAATATAACAGCTGGTTGCAATGTTATCAATGTTGCGCGAACTCTATATTTGTCCTTCTTGTCGTGAACCGTTATGAAAGTATTACAGAGGTCTGTTTGTTTAATTTTCTAGTAAAAACTTGAAAGAGAGTAATAATGGATTATAGTCTCTTTATTAGATTTAGCATAAATTAATGCGAACGCTTTATAGTACCATCAAATCATTTACAGCTTTTGAAACAATAAGCATATTAATATTATTTTTAATACACTTCTTGTTAACGCTGTGGAATTATTATAATTATGTATTACCTCATGCAAGTTTTTTACTGGTAAAAAACTCTCCTAAAAAATCTTGTAACTTCTCTATATATTTCAAGTTTGGTATTTGATCTCTCTCTCTCTCTCCATCTCTCCCTCCCTGGTTCTATTTTGCTCTTTACATTACCACCAGTTAAATTCAAATGATTCTTGAAAAGTACTTCAAAACGTCAAAGTCCACAAAATTTAAATTTTTTCAATTGTGTATATAGTTTTGTTTTTTTTTTTTTTTTGTTAAAATATTTGAATTTGTATATTCCTCATTCCTTTACTAATATATTCTTGTGTTGATACTTTCTTATTTTTCATGAAGTAATGGTCATGCTGTAATCGTATGTTTTATTTTTGGTAATAGTGCTAATATCTTCCACCTTTTGTGATTTGTATTAATATTTGGCTCTATTTAATAACTTTTTAGAATACAAAATTCGAGATAACTTTGTTCGCTTAGAAAAATAACAAAAAAAACTAACTTTAAAATGTATGGATGCTATAAATTCAATGAAAATATTACATAAAAATTTTTGAACGTGCAACTTAAGCAATATGTCAATCATGCACTAAATACAAAACGTGATATTATATTTCATTTTGACAGATTTATATTTGTATAACTAAGCAGAAACAAAAAAAAAATAGTACAATATATGCATACTTTTGAGTGATTTATTTATTTGCTAGATTAAATTATAGAGAAGAAAAATTATGAATGTAATTGGTCGCAAACCCATTAATTAATAGTACATTAATTAGTATAGATACACTCAGAAATGTCATCAGCATTACTGAGAGGTGATAAACCACAACTGAATTTTTTTTTAGTGTTTGGTCGAAACTGGAATTGAACCCACGGAAGGCGGGCATGCAAAGTTGCTTCAATCACGAAATGAACCTGTTACCAATTTACTTTACACTAAATCAAGTTTTCAAATAAAAATTTAATTGATGTTGACAACGAAATCAATAAATTTTTTTAATAATTAATTTGAAAACTGATTGACTTTTATTCCAGGTTTCATTAAAACATTGGAGGGCATTTGGACAACGTCCAGTGAGGAGACGCTGGAGGTACTATTGGACACACATTTTCCTGGAAATCAGACGGTTGAACCATGTACTGGCGGTGCCACAGTTGCTCAGCGGTCGTTTCCTGTCGAGGAAATTGTAACGGAAACTAGAATAAGATGGACGCTAAATAGCTTTGAACCATTCAAATCCCCCGGACCTGATGGCGGAGTTACAAGCAGTAACTGACAAAATTATCCCCTGGTTGTCGGCGATATATAAAGGATGTATCCACTTATCATATATCCCAGGAAAGTGGAGGGAAACAAAAGTCGTTTTCATACCTAAAGCGGGAAAAGCCTCTCACTCGAGGGCGAAGGATTTCCGACCAATCAGCTTATCCTCATTCCTACTTAAGACTCTGGAGAGGATGATAGATATTTATCTTAGAACTAGCATCGATTCAAGTTTGTTCTCGAAACGACAGCATGCATACTCGAAGGGCAGGTCTACTGAGACCGCATTACATGAACTAGTCAGACACAATCGTGGCGTTTCTAGACATCGAAGGGGCGTTCAATAATGTCCATCCGAGCTCGATATTAAATCGACTGACAACTCTGAATGTTTATCCATGTATACTCAGGCTGTTAGACGAACTGCTAATGAAGAGACGTATTTCAGCCACACTAGGACAAGCAAACATACAAAGGTATGTGAACAGAGGCACTCCCCAAGGAGGAGTTCTATCACCTCTTCTTTGGAATGTTGCTATAAATAACCTTCTGGTTACCCTAGAAAAAGAAAGGATAAAAGTGGTGGCATACGCAGATGATGTGGCTCTGGCAGTCAGGGGAAAATTCCCATCCACAATCATAGATATTATTCAGAGGGCCCTCCGGATGACTGAGAAATGGGCGAAAGACAATGGTCTTGGGGTAAATCCTGCAAAGACAGAATTAGTCATGTACTGCAAAGATCGCAAAACTCCCACGGTTAGGCCTATTTCCTTAGGGGGTATTGAAATTCCCTTTGGTGAGTGTGCAAAATACCTTCGCGTTATTTTGGACAGGAAGCTGAACTTTAAGCTTAATATTGAAGAAAGGGCGAGAAAAGCAACGGTAGCTTTGTACTCGTGCAAAAAGGCAATAGGAAAAAAGTGGAGAGTAAAACCAAAAATTGTGCATTGGCTATACACGGCAGTGGTTAGACCTATAATGCTATATGGTGTTGTAGTCTGGTGGCCGGCACTTCAGAAACCGACTTGTTTAGATAAAGTTCAGCGTATGGCGTGTTTGTGTATTTCAGGCGCATTCAGCAAGACAGGAACAAATTCCCTTAATGTCATGCAATAGATGCAGCCTTTAGACATTTTGGACAAACAGTCAGCTGCAACAACGGCTGTGCGGTTACGCGAGCTATCGCTGTGGTCGGAAAAAAGTTACGGTCACAGTTCGGTCCTCAAAATAATGTCAGTTGTGCCTAACGTAGTGGATTACACTTTGGCGAGTCCACTTTTCGACAAAAAGTTTGAGACTCTAATCCCCAACAGTGAGGCGTGGTGCACACAGACCCCGGGGAATAAAGAATATATAGATTTCTTCACTGATGGCTCCAAATTGGATGGACACGTGGGGTTCGGAGTATATTCTAATGATCTGGAACTTCAAATAGCGAAAAGATTACCTAATCACTGTAGTGTTTTTCAGGCTGAAATATTAGCAATAAGAGAGGTGGCGAATTGGCTGAGAAGTAATGTTCCAAAAAATGTGGGCATTAATATATACTCAGACAGTCAACCTGCAATAAAATCCTTGGACTCTGTGTTCCTCGAAGACGGCCATCGACTGCTGCAAATCTCTCAATGAGATGGCTGAGCAGTACAATATTCACCTAATATGGGTGCCTGGCCATAGGAACATACCGGGGAACTGCGAAGCGGATGAGTTGGCAAGGCTAGGGACTACCTTACATATTCCAGGGGAACTAGAATCTATTGGCATGCCCCTAGCTACCTGCAAGCTCATACTGCGTGAGAAGGCTGTTATGATGGCAAATGTTAGATGGGAGAATTGCAAGGGTTGTAACGACACCAAGCAAATATGACCCCATTTCAACTTAAACCGCACACTAGATATGATAATGTTCTCGAGACGTCAGATATCACTCCTGATATCTGCTATAACGGGTCGCTGCGTGATAGGCGATTTTGCAAAAACTATTGGCGCGAAGTATAATGACTATTGTATGAGCTGTCATGATGCGGAGGAAAAGGAATCAATAAAACACCTCTTGTGTGAGTGTCCTGCTTTTTGTGTAAAGCGCAAGCAACTTTTAGGAGCATATAGCTTCAGATTACTGGCGGATCTGGAAAACGTTAACTTATGCAGTCTGCTAATGTTTTTGAAACAATCTGGTTGGTTCAGCGAAGAAAAATAATCGAGAAAGTCCAGCGGTTATAACTAGAAGTGTCCATATGTAATAGGTACTTTTAGTTTATGTGGTATCACAATGGACTGAATAGTCTAAGTGAGCCTGAATCTTAATCGGGCTGCTACTTTAACCTAACCTAACCTTTATTCCAAAATTGGCTACATAATTTAATTGAAGCAATTAAATAATTAAGTTAATTATTCATTTATTTATTTATTTTTTGACTATGCTAGAATTTTCAGTTGGAAACTTTATTAAAACAATAATTGAATTAAATATAATTAATTTCAGTCATTGAAACATTATTCAAGTACAATTAAAAAAATATATTTATTAAATTCTTGTAATTTTTAATTAAATACATCAAAATTGTCAACTACTTCTACTTTGATTACAGATTTGTAATTTAATTAAATATGAATAAACAAAATCCAGTATGGTATATTTTGACGGAAGTAGCAATAGGCGTATGAGTTTTATTATGTACTAAACAAAATAATCATACGTACCCTCATCCCCTTTAATTTGTATTTCTCCATTTTAGCACTTTTGTTTTTAATTTTTATTCGTTATTCTTGAAATTTTATAACGGTATTGATTATTTTTCTATCAGTGTTGATTAGAATTTTTAAGGGCACCATAGTAATAAGTGCACAATCTGATCACTCTAGAGTATACATGTAATATGAGCGTAAAAATATTTAACAATATCTATGTATATTTTGACGGATGAACCAATAGGCGTATGAGTTTTATTATGTACTAAACTAAATAATCATACGTACCAGAGAACGCAAACTGGTATGGGACTTATATCTACCCAAAATACCTAAGTCGAAGGGAGTATGATAACAACGCATACTGATACTAATCCTACTAATAAAAAGCCATACTCAACCTTTCTCAAATTAGATAACCCACACACAAAACACATTAAGAATCTCATACGATGAGCAACAGTTAAGCCGACACTTGTGAATAGCAATTGAGAGAGTGAAAATAATGATCAGATATGAGAACACATATACATACAATACCAGAACAGATATGGGAACACATATACATACAATACCAGAACAGCTACGTGAGTAAAGCACTGAGGGTTGTTTTGTTTTTTTTTTTTATGGTGCCAATAAAAATTCAAGAAAAATCGTCTCTTTTTTCCGAAAAAATCGCCATAACCGGCATTTGCATTTTAAAAATCGTAAAAAAATCGGCATTTTAAATAATATTAAAATGAAACATATGTTTTGATTTTTTTTTTTTGTAATTTGCATGATTGTACAAAAATGACCTAACTTTTTGGCTGCATATTTGCTCAGAGTAGTGATTTTTTTTTTTTGAATAGGAAAAATTTTCTGTTTTAATGGAATGGCTTTTTAGTAAGAAAAAGTTGTTTGATAAACTTAATAGATTTTCTATTATTTATTTATTTTTTTATCGGTGTCCCTACTTGTCGTTTACGTGTTTGGTTCGACACATTAAAATGCAAATAAAAAGAATTTAAGAGTTGGAAATATCTTGGAACAAACGAGAAAATATAATTTTTAATTTATTGCTGAAAATTTAACATTGTTCAATTCAAAAAATTAACTTTTTCATTTAAAAATGCAAATAAAAAATTACAAACATGAATGGACCTAGCGCCGTCAATGCAACATTGGGTATGACGCAAGTCAATTTCCCAACTTGTAAAGCATATTGTCTTTGGCCACCACACAGCGATCTGTTGGCTCTGTTGAGAAAAGACTTTGAACAACATACAGTCCATATGGATACAACTCTCTTCAGACTGTTTATGTTGTTTACATATGGGAAGCAGAGAATGTACGATAGAGTTTTGCAACTAATGGTAGTGGAATAGATTGGTGTGTTGAGTATGTGAATTGATAGAATATTTGTTCTATTCATATTCAATACAATATAAGTAAGTACTCAGATATACTCCCCCCGCATTTTTTCATTCTATGAGGGGATAGGGATCCCCTTCAATTTATATCTCTCCAGTTTAGCGAGTTTTTACTATTCGATATTCATTATTTTTCGGTATTGAATATTTTTACTTCGAATTTTTTAATTCGAATTAATTCACTCCTCTAGAATGATCCTCTGATCACTCTAGAGAATGGATTCGCCTTAATATAAGATTACAATCAAACATTCAATCCTATCTAACAATTTGTAATATTGTAACGAATATTCCCAATTCCTTTCTTTTAACAAAAAGACGATTGAACTATTTTCGGCTATTGTATCCTCAAATACTACCATTTCGCCAAGTTACCATAAAATTTTAAAAATCTTTGCAGATGGGGAAAAAAAAGTTGTATATTTTTCACGAGCATACCATGGGAGACAGTGTTGAACTTAAATCACTTAGGACGGAATAAAAACTATGTTCTCCTTTTCATAGCCAAATGATAGTCGGAAGTGCTAGAATTGAACCAATGTATGCCATTGAATTTTGTGTGTGGAAGTTTCACCTCAGCCAGATTCATTTTTCCCTAAGGACACACCCCTAACAACAAAAGGTTTACTCGTGGATCTAAAATACCGACGTATAGGAAATAGTTCACATATTTCACATAATTCAATCGGTGTATATTCAAACTTATGTTGTGTGAGAAGGAGAATATGTGACTACATCTAAACTTTAACAGATGTCGAACTTATTTTATAAACGTCATTTTATTATCAATTAAAGCTGTTGTTAAGTTTCAATATATATAGCAAACGGGTGTAAGAGTGGGAAAAACCTGACGGTAGTACAATAAACTCATTATCTAAGGGAACCTAAAATTTTATCGTTGTTCGTACTTAAATGAAAGAAATTAAAATGACGAATAATCGTCTATAATTGGATCTGTGATAAGTTATTCATTTTGCATTACTGTATGGAAGATAATACTATTTTTTATTATAGAAATATTTTCGACACCTCAGATTTCTGTTATATTTGATTATTTATCGATCAATATCTGAATGATTATTTATAAAGTGGTTGTAAAAAAGACAATTTTTACAAGCTTTGGCAACACTGCAAAAGCAGACGCCCAATCGTAAAATAAACATTCATAAACGAGCCAAACCTCCAGTACAGAGTCTATTAATTACGCGCTCACTCTCCCTCTCCTTAGTTAAAATTATCTGGGATTTCGGGAGCGTTCAATTCAAATAATTTATTCTCCACACTCCTCCAAAAAGAGTTCTTCTACATTTTGTTTACATAAAGAGAACAAAAACCAAATGATCTCGCTCTCATCTATTTCGCTTATTTTACGAGCAACCACTTCAAATATGAGGAGAGTATGATGTGTATATTTGTGTGTGCGTAATCTGAGCAGGCCCCAAATGTGGAGCTAAAACCTGCTGTTATAAGCGCAAACCAGTCAGTCGCACGGTTACTAGCAAAAGCTTAACATCTGCACATTAACAAGCAAGAATATATTGTATTTTATTTTGAGTAAAACCGAAAAAAAACTTTACTAAAGAGCTTCTCACATTAACCAACATCAACAACAACAACTATATTTACAAAAGAAAACACATAGCAAAAAATATATATTGCATAAAAACAAGTTTTGAAGTGAAGACCTATAAAATATATGACAAATAGTTCAAATACATACAAACATATGTTGGAAAATATTAAAATAAACCAAAACAACAACCACAAGAGTAATGAGGTTTGCACTTATGAATTAAAAAGAAAACCGGTTAATGGATTACATACCGCTATTAAGTGAATGAAAACAGATTTATGTGTGGCAAAAAAAAAATATGTTTACAAATACAAAAGCATAGAAAATTTTAAAGAAATGCAGACACTGTGAAATTATCGTGTAATATATGTATGTCATATCAAAATAATAAAAGATTTATAAAAGAAGTACTTAAAGTGATTACTTAAAAAAATCATACATTAAAATAACAAAAGAAGCGGCCATTTACTTGTCAAAAATTAAAAAAAAAAAAACTATAAAATTTCAAAACACATCGCAACAACGCCCCATCTTCAATAAAAGTATGACTTCAACTGTATTGCAACCAGCGGTCACAGCAACTAGAGCGTCTTCAACCGCCGAATCTTCAGCCATGGGTTGGTCGCATGATAAATTAAGATTCTCCTGTGTGGATAACATTGGTTTGAAACAGTTATGGAAATTGATTGCTTTGGATACAAATTCAAATCCCAAAACGGCTTCATCCCCCTCATCGCCAGCAAAACATTCCGATGAGATAATGGCAAATGCCATCAATAACAATAACAATAATGAGGTAAGTTAAGCACTTAACAAAAAAAGGTAACGAAAACACGCAAAGTATCTTTAGATTTCAAGTAATGATTGATCAATTGTTAAAATGTTAAACACGTAGTAGTTGTCGTCTATCCTGTGATATTGAAAGATTGAAGTATTTGCATGTTTTTTTGTTTATACAATACAACAAAACTCTAAATACGTAGATATTTTATGGGAAGATGCAAAGCATTTTGTTGTTTTTCATACTGAATTTTTATGGAGAACGTAAATAAAATGCAAATTTTTTGTTAAAAATAGAATTTTCGTGATTGACAAATACCGACGGAACATAAGTATTTTGGGGTAAATGATCAAATCCATTTTTGTTGGATTATTTTTTTTCGAAGATTTTTAATAAAATATATTTAAAGGGGGATTTTTAGGCAATTTAATTATTTATTATGTATGAATACTTTTGTTGATTTCTTAGAAGAACAATTAAATGAAATATTATTAATATTTTTTTAAATTAAATTAAAAATACACATGCGACAAGTAACAATTATATATGGTATTAAAAAAAATTAAAAAAAATATTCTTATTAAGATGTCATTTGTATTTCTATTTAACAATTTTAACAACACTTTCTGGGATAGTTTTCTTAGAGAACTCATTTTTTTAATGTATATAAAGGCGACTTCCACATTTATTGCCTTGAATTGACTAAAGATGCTTATATTTAAGTGGACAACATTGTTTTATTTTGTATAACGGTATTTTAACTCTTCTTTAAAGACATAAATAACAATGTAGAAAATGGTTTCTTGAAGTCATTTACAACTATTCCACTTATACAACATTTAATATGAGAAATGTTTTGGTTTCTACGACATTCACATTACTCTTCCAAAATTCACTAAATTTCAACTGTCATTTGCCTTATAAACATAGCTTTCAAATCTTTCTTTGAGCGTAATTTGTAGAGCATCTTATACTCTCTTCTAGTTTAGACAAACAAATATTTTGACATAACGGTAAAAAAAAACTCACTATATAAGAACTAATTAAATATTTCCATAAGAAAAATAATAATAATAATATACAACTAATATACAAATAATTGTATATAAAAGTTCAATTACCTAAAATTATATTTAATAGCCCAAGAAAACTAAAGGAGAAAAATCTCAAATGATCTTTTTAGTTTGCCTTATAAATGTAGCTTTCAAATCACTCTTTGAGCGTAATGTGTAGAGCATCTTATACTCTCTTCTAGTTTAGACAAACAAATATTTTGACATAACGGTAAATTTTGTGATGCTTTAAAGACTTGAATAACAGAGTTGCCAGCATATACAAAATTATATTTAAAGGTCCCTTACAACATCAAATTAAATCAGTACTTTAGGAAATTTTCCATTTGATAGCGATTATAAGGTAAGAAAAGAAAGCTTAACCAAAAATATATTTTGAAAATTTCAACCTTTCCATCCAAGCCGCAAAACCCATGATAACTCAGAAAAAGAACAATAGCAACAACAACAGCTCTACCAACAAAAGTAATCATTTAACCAGTCAACGTATTGCCATTGTATTGTATTTGTTGTATTTCAATTCCTCTATACCAACGACCGACGACAGTGCTGTCTTCTTTTTGGTTTTGTGACGTCAATTGTGGTATTAAACGTTGAAAATGAATGAATCGTCGTGATTAAAGTGGTTGTGACGGTTATTGCGCCAGTTGTGTGGGACAACGCATACTAACTCACGGTTTGTGTTAACCTTTAATATGGTTGGTTTATTCGCAATTTTAACACTAGGAGTTAATTTACCACGGAAATTTCTAGCAAACCGGGTTATAGACAATATGCATGATATGTTTTTGGTCTTGGTTAGGATTTCAACTACGTTTGCGTTCAATTGTTTAGTGTTTACACATCATCATCATCATGGTATGCAACGGATATCCGTGTTTATTTAATGCCAACATTTTCAATCCACAAAGAAAGTTTGCGCCATAGTCTTGTATCTTTTGTTATGCCTCTTTAAATGCGGTTTATAACAAAACAGTTTACATAAGTTATGGTATTATGACCAACAAAGTGGTACAATCATCGAACATATTGTCTTTGTTATTTCATGCCAAAAAAAAAAAAAAATAAAAACAAAAAAACTGGATGCTAAACTCTGCAATATTGGCGATTGCAGCGAATGGACAATCGATGCTAATAGTGTGGTCTTTCTTGATGGTTAAAGTTACAAGGCAAAATCGTGACGCAAGTCACGTTTACATGAACACTAATTAAAATAAAACAAGTTTTTTATTTTACTTATAGTATATATATGTATTCAGGCTTGTCAAAATGTTATAGTTCGTTTAAAATACAGAAATCGTAAGAAAATAATCAGCAATAATTGTGATTAATGAATGCAATGTCGTCAGACCGTTACAGATTATAAATGGGCGCAACGGCCCTAATTTGAATGGACTATTAATAGATATGCCACTTATATATCGGTGCATTCCATTGTATATTAAACACGTGTTTTGCCAACAAAAACATGAATTTAAATTTAACAAAAAATTATTGTATAGGATTTGGGGCGTATTTTATGATACCCTTTGAATTAATAGCTGATTCAAATATAAAACCAACTTCATGACCTTTTATGATTCAGGGTTGTCATACTGTTGGCAAATTTTATATCTTGCATCACTGGTAAATGCATAAACAGAGAGTATTAAGAAAACAAGAGGACGAAAATTTCTCTTCTACAAAAACAACAAATGTCAACCGTATAGATGTCGAACAATGCCTGCAGCTTTGGTATAAACGACGTTGCGGTCGAAGCGCTGTTTTGATAAATTGTTTATAAAGGCATCGGCAGATATAATTTCAAATTGTCTGCCAAAAAAAAATAATAGAATGAAAAGATTTGTATAAAAGAACATTTGTTACTACAAAGTAGGTTCTAAATCCTATTTTTCTTACGTTTCATAAGGCCGGCAGAGAACTGAACTGGGTGACGCCGACGCAAATTATATGATATTTGAGAGAAGCTCCGACAAAAACTGCATGATATTAGAGAAATTTTCCTTATGACTGTCACCTTCTGACGCAGTTTTGCTTCACAGTTTCGTTCTCTTGTGTTTT
Organism: Haematobia irritans; assembly: GCF_050003625.1. Classification (NCBI taxonomy): domain Eukaryota; kingdom Metazoa; phylum Arthropoda; class Insecta; order Diptera; family Muscidae; genus Haematobia; species Haematobia irritans. Next base: position 27,541,369 of record NC_134398.1, read on the forward strand.
TATTCTCTCTGACCTTTTATGATTCTGGGTTGCCATACTGTATTGAAGTATTTTAACTCTTGCATCACTGGAAAATGCATAAAATGATTAAATGTCATTCTTTTTACAAACTGGAGGAAGGTGTTTGTGAAGGTGTTTCACGAATCATATTATATTTGATCTCATGGTAAAAAAACTAACTATATAAAAACTAATTAAATACTTCCATAAGAAACCTAAAAAAATAATATACAAACAATTGTATATTAAAGTTCAATTACCTAAAATTATATTTGTGTTATCAAAAAGAACTAAAGGAGAAAAATCTCAAATGATCTTTTAAATCAATTATTTTTTAAATAATTATTTCCGGCACATATTAAGGCAATAATGATGTGATTGTTATGGGGATTTAGATAAACCATAGATATTTTTGTTTTCTCAACTCAAACTAGTTGTTGTCAATTTTAAGACATAATTCCCACGCCAATTTACCAAAGCTTTTGTTTTGGAAAACAATAATGACAGATGAATACAATGTGTACATAAAACTTAACAGTCAAGGTATTTTTAACATTAACTTCAATGCCACATAATTGGCAGATAATATCGCTCCAATAAATTCATGTATGCAAAATAAGTTTTGTAAAACATGACAGTAACACAGCACAATATAAAATATTCCTTGTTGTTTTTTTTGGGAGGGCAAGCATTAAAGAGCACTAAATTAATTTAACAAATTCATTTGCGTCAAAGGTCTTTCGAAACGTATCAAAAAACTCAGTTAATTATATGCATTTTCTCAAAATTATAATATGCCTTTGTACCCAGCCTGCCGGGATTCAATGAACACATGTGAATCGAAGTACAAATACGGCGCGTGTAGAAATATATGTATGTCATTTTATGCATTTTTTTAAGTCAGAATTATATTTTTGTATGGCAACATATTATTTTTGAAGATAAACATTACACAATATAACACAGGAATTTACATAAACTTCTGAAGGGTCCATACACAGTAATCAGATATTTTGCTCATTTTTTTTGCTTTGTGCCCAACTATAGTTCATTGAAGTCAAGGCTAAGAATACTTGTTGTTTTTTAGGTGGGCGAAAAAAAAACATTTAAACTTCAAACACAGGTACAAATGATTACAAAAAAACATAAGAAACCCATATTATATGGTAACGTTAATTTTTAATCTTTGTATTTTACTCTGTTTAAGTGATAAGGGTTAGCACACAATAACACGATCTATATATTACTTAGATGATAGAAGCAATCATCATCATCATCACCTGTCATTCATAATTCAATTTGATGATGAAACTTTCTAAATAGAAACAGAATGCATATAATCTCTTAATATTTTTTTTGTTGTTGTCTAATGAAATAATGCCAAGGAAATTGCATCATAAATACATTCTTCAGGGTCTTCTATAACATTTTCAAAAAACCATGTCATTGTCCCATCATAAAATTGCCATTATGACAAGAAAATAGAACACTAATATCTCACTGTTCTTATCTATAAATTGTTTTTAAACAAAACAATTAAAATGTTTAATTACATTTTTTATTTATGTTTCGAAGTCTAAACAAGAGATTGTGGAATTTATAGTTGTATAAAAAAAAAGACATTTTAGGGCGATTGACAACAAGCTAGAGTGGAATGGTTTTATGCCAATTATAAACCACGATTAATTTGATACGATTTTTTTTTTTTTGCCGAAAGACATAAGTTTTGTATTTTTATTTTTTTAAAATGGACAAATTACCAAATTCTTATACAAGTATTAAAGACGAATGTTTTCATGGAATTTTGTAGAATCGAAATCGCCAAATGAAATATAGTAAAAACAAAACATTTGAAAATTATTTGAAATCGGCTTCCTTTTACACAATAATAAAAGAGAGTTAGAAGAGAGAGTAAGAGTGTGCTACCACATATTGAAGAAATCGCCAAATGAAATATAGTAAAAACAAAACATTTGAAAATTATTTGAAATCGGCTTCCCTTTACACAATAATAAAAGAGAGTTAGAAGAGAGAGTAAGAGAGTGCTACCACATATTGAAGAAAGTAGCTTACATTTATTAATCAACATAAATTTCCTTTTCTCTAACTGTTATGAATCATATTTTAATACGCTTTAATTATTCGTAAATATTACAAAGTAATATGTTTCCCTAATAGAAAATAATAGTAATAGAAATAAGATTAATAAAAAATAATATATTGATATAAAAGTAGATTTGTTTGTTGTTGTTTCAATTATATTCGATATGGATTCATTATATGTGGCTATTGTTTTTTTTAACATATGCTAATTTACAGTATGTGCAATAGTATTTTAAAATAAATTTACAGATTTTTATTCATAATAACCTACTCTGGGCAAAAGAGTGAGCAAAAAAAAGTTGTACACCAAATTGAAATAAATTGAGAAAAGATATGTAATATTTTGGTAGTAAATATATATTTATTATAACTTAAATTAAAGCTAGGATCTTAAGCTTTAATTTAAGGTATAATAAATACCATATTTACTTGATATTATTTATATCGTTTACTTTATTATTTATATCGTTTACTTTACATTGCTGTACAACTTTTTTTTCTGCTGACTGTATATGAGTTGGCAACTTATTGAAAAATAACGGTAAAATTATGAAAAGCAATGCCACAATGCAATAAGTGATGCCAATAGTCATCAAGGTGGCAATATACTATAAATAACCGTTAGACTATATGAAGCTACTCCACAAAATCCAAAGATAAGTGAGAATAACAAGATTAAGCCTTGTGCTCTTATAAAGAGAAAACAAATATCAAGGTATAGAGGGCTATGAGAAATATGATAAAATTGTCTTAATTGTCAATTTTTTCCAAAGCAGCTCTGCCCAGGAATAAATTTAAAACGGCAATATTCACATACAACCATACTGAATATTAGCTTTAAAATACACATACGTTTTATTTTAATTTTCTACAATCGTTTTGGTATTACTTTTGTGGGTTTTTATTCAAAAATTTATGAAAAACACAAATGTTATGATATTTTCCGAAGCAAATGGCAGTACATTTGAGAGACACGTCGACGCAAACTTCATTATATTTTGTTGGCAGAGTCCTCTAGTGCTTGAGGTTTGCTATGACAAGACTGCGTCTTCTTCTAATTTGTCTATAAAAAAACCTCCCAAGTGTTGCCATATCAATGGTCTTAAATTTATATAAAGTTATAAAATTAAAACTTTTATAAGATATATTACCCATATTCAAAACAATTTACTTACAGTTATACAATTTAGCCATTCAAATTTCGTGAGTAACAAACATTTCAAATTTAATTTGAAATCGCCTTCCCTTTAGACAATAATAAAAGAGAATTAATGTTCTACATGTGCTTGAACAATTTGAAGAATGTAGCTTATATTAATAAACTAAATTAAATTTCCTTTTCTCTAACTGTTAGAACATAAACAATATTTAATACGCTTTAATTATTCTTAAATATTTCTAAGTAATATGTTTCCCTAATAGAAAATAATATATTGATATAAAAGCAGATTTATTTGTTTTCGTATCCAGGGTATTAACAAAGGCTATGACTTAAGTAAACATTATTATTATTTTTTTGTTTTTTTTTTTTTAATATTATTTTACAATATCATTTTATTAAGGCGATAAGATTTGGCTTCCCTACGATAACAACCAGAGAAAAACAATATTTACAAATCACCAAGAGAGCAAAGCAATAAAACCGGAAAAATAACTGTTATTTTACAATATTGTCACAGATTAAAAACGAAGAGACAATTTTTTAATTAAGACAAACGCACAAAAAACAATGCAATCAAAAGCAAAGAAGAAAACAAAATTGTGGTAGAAATAATACATTTTAATAGAAATATAAATTAGAGTGGGGAATAACAAAGATTCACTCGGTATTATTATATCTTAAACACCCGAAATTTTAAAGTTCACATCAACACGAGTTTTAGCTTTAGTATTTTCCACGATGAACATAACGGAAATTGTAGCATGAGAAAAAAAAGAAAAAAATCTACAATTGATAAAATTTAAATATAATTTTCATCTACTGATATTTCAAATAAAAAATTCACTGGAAAAGGTCGGGAAAAAACCTTGAAATAGACTTGTTCTATTTGCATTTATATACATTGACCTTAACATTCCATTAAAATAAATAAAAATCTGAAAAAACAACAAACATTTGAAAATTAAATTGAATTTAACAAGATTTCAAATTCAAGCCTTTGAAAAATAAAAAAACATTGGAAAATTAAATTGAATTTAATAAGATTTCAAATTCATTGAAATAAAAGGTATAAATTACCGCTACAGTTTCGCAAAAGCATATTTATGAAGTAATATTTGGTATGTATATATATATATATATATATATATATATATATATATATATATATATATATATATATATATATATATATATATATATATATATATATATATATATATATATATATATATATATATATATATATATATATATATATATATATATATATATATATATATATATATATATATATATATATATATAAAGGGTGATTTGTTAAGAGCTTGATAACTTTTTAAAAAAAAAACCCATAAAATTTGCAAAATCTCATCGGTTCTTTATTTGAAACGTTAGATTGGTCCATGACATTTACTTTTTGAAGATAATTTCATTTAAATGTTGACCGCGGCTGCGTCTTAGGTGGTCCATTCGGAAAGTCCAATTTTGGGCAACTTTTTCGAGCATTTCGGCCGGAATAGCCCGAATTTCTTCGGAAATGTTGTCTTCCAAAGCTGGAATAGTTGCTGGCTTATTTCTGTAGACTTTAGACTTGACGTAGCCCCACAAAAAATAGTCTAAAGGCGTCAAATCGCATGATCTTGGTGGCCAACTTACCGGTCCATTTCTTGAGATGAATTGTTCTCCGAAGTTTTCCCTCAAAATGGCCATAGAATCGCGAGCTGTGTGGCATGTAGCGCCATCTTGTTGAAACCACATGTCAACCAAGTTCAGTTCTTCCATTTTTGGCAACAAAAAGTTTGTTAGCATCGAACGATAGCGATCGCCATTCACCGTAACGTTGCGTCCAACAGCATCTTTGAAAAAATACGGTCCAATGATTCCACCAGCGTACAAACCACACCAAACAGTGCATTTTTCGGGATGCATGGGCAGTTCTTGAACGGCTTCTGGTTGCTCTTCACTCCAAATGCGGCAATTTTGCTTATTTACGTAGCCATTCAACCAGAAATGAGCCTCATCGCTGAACAAAATTTGCCGATAAAAAAGCGGATTTTCTGCCAACTTTTCTAGGGCCCATTCACTGAAAATTCGACGTTGTGGCAGATCGTAAGTCTATTCATGATGAAATGTCAAAGCATACTGAGCATCTTTCTCTTTGACACCATGTCTGAAATCCCACGTGACCTGTCAAATACTAATGCATGAAAATCCTAACCTCAAAAGAATCACCCTTTATATATATATATATATATATATATATATATATATATATATATATATATATATATATATATATATATATATATATATATATATATATATATATATATATATATATATATATATATATATATATATATATATATATATATATATATATATATATATATATATATATATATATATATATATATATATATATATATATATCTTTTGACATTGCCAAATATTTCAAATTCTAGAAATAATTGAAATATTAAATATTTTATTAAATTTTTAATTCTGTGTACGTATGTATACTTTGCAAAATACATAATAAATTATTTTTTAAAATTTCATTATATTTAATTTTGGAACAAAACATAATTTTTATCCCATTGTCAAAACACTTTCTTGACAAACTGTATATATATATTATTTTACAAAACTTATGTAGACTCATATTTAACCTTTAAGTATTTTTATTTTCTCATTATTTAGTTTGATAATAGATCTATATTTTTTTTTCCATATGTCAATGTCAAAACTGTCATCTTATAAGACATTTAATAAATAAATGCCTTGTATAAAAAAAATCATTGATCAGTAATATGTAAGAGTAAAACTAAAAAAAAAAAACAATTATTTGAAATTTTTTGAGGTTTCTATTTTAACACCTGTTCAAACTATTGATTATTGAAAATTGCATTCCCCACATGACATGAAAATTTCCCATTGAATGTGGCTTTGTGGCAATTCGACAAACAGTTTTTTTTGCAAATTTATTTAAGAAATTCCTTTGGGTATTTCGTACAAAACAATATTGAAACAAGTGTGTTTTGGCAAAAAACGTCAAACCTTTGCTGGGAATTTTTATAAACTTGTGGGTAGTACAATAATGTGAGAGGGGGTGGAATTTATTGATGAAATCTTGATAAGGAATTTTTAAATATTTAATATGTCAATAATAGTCTGATATCACATGTTTTGTATATTCACCGAATGAGTTTCAATACCATATATGGTGAAGTTCTAGAACCAATAAATTTTCAAGGATAGAAATTAATTAATTCCTCGAATCATATATTTTATAAAAGGTGTATTTTTTTTTTCAAAAATCACAAATAACATGAATCAGTCAATCATTTGTAGCTCACACATTATTCTCTGTAATATCTGTTATTTGTATGACAAAACCACCTGGTTTTACTTATTAATTTCCATAAGCTGAAAGCAGATATATATTCATTACTTACTGTTGCAAATATCACACTATTATTATTATTATTGTATACACAACTACAAAGCATTGTAATAAGAAACATTTCAAGTCATAAATAATAATGAGATTTTTGCCATATACATATTCCATGAATATTGTGGGTGGTACAATGACAATGAAAGTTTTCAATTATATTCGATATGGAGACGATCATTCACTATATATATATGGCTATTGTTTTGTTTCTTTTTAAATATATGCTAATATTTTAAAATAAATTTACAGATTTTTATAGGTAACAAGTAATTCAAATAATCTACCTTACATATTTGAGATGGCAACTTATTGATAAATAACGGTAAAATTATGCAAAGCAGAACCACAATGCAACAAGTGATGCCAATATTCATCAATGTGGCAATATATTATAAATAACGGTTAGACTATATGAAGCTACTCCAGAAACAGCGTTGCCACAATGAATTTTTATTTTTGACCAACATTTTTCCAAAATTGGACCAAAATTCGTACCAGCGGACCATTTTTCCAAATTGAATTAATATAATTTAAAAGTTAAAAATTTTCCAAAAATTTTACTTCAATAGCAAAATTTTATTTTTATTTCTATAGAAAATTTTGTTAAAATTTTATTTCTATAGAAAATTTTTTCAAAATTTTATTTTTATAGAAAATGTTGCCAAAATTTTTTTCCTATAGAAAATTTTATCCAAATTTTATTTCTATTGAAAATTTTATCCAAATTTTATTTCTATTGAAAATTTCGTCAAAATTTTATTTCTATAGAAATTTTTGTCCAACTTTTATTTCTATAGAAAATTCTATCCAAATTTTATTTCTATAGAAAATAAAATTTTTAAGTTGTGCCTTTGGAAGAACTTGCAAAATTTTTTGCTGGGCGTTTATAGGGTATGTTACCCATATACAAAACAATTCTGAGGAATTTGTTAGAATTAACGTTTACGTAAACTTTTTTTTAATAAAGTGGATATAAATTGTCACAGAATGAAGAATAAATCGACAACGAATATTTATCTGTATACGATGTCATTTGTATGTAACAAACTTAGAATGCCATAGTATTTACTATATGAACCATGACAAATATAAAACCTTCTCTACCAACAGGTATTATTATCACTATTCGAAATGATTAGTCTGAACGACGAGACAATTCACAACTGCAAACATATTCATTAGGTTCAGGTTCAAGTCGATTTTTGTATATTTTTTTTTTTTATAAAAATAAAAAATACATATTTTTCTATTAGCTTAAACAACATTCTACCTAGTACTTATACACTTCCCCTTGCTTTGCACAACGTCTTCTATTTCAATAACTACTCTTGACATTGTATGTGTTTACTTTTCTTATTCTACAATAGGTATGTGATTTTATTTTTTTTTTTTCTTCTTTTTGTTTTTAATTTGTATTAGCATTTTACATTTTTATGCTAATTAACTTATTATTTATGTCAAATTTATGGATATCTATCTATTTATCATTATTTTTCTAGCTTGATATAATTTTTGTTTTTTTTTACAAATACTTGTTCACTTATGATATAAGTACTAAACACGTTCGCTTAGATTTTGCTATTTTCACATTTATATAAGACAAACAAGTATATATGCAGAAATGTAAGTAGTTACTATATTTTACAAAAGTCAGTTTCGAATTTGAATTTATAAGGACACAGTGCTTTAGCTAAAATGTAATACAAAAGATCTTGGATGAATGCATTTGAAATTGGCATTTGGTTTATAATATAATTTTGCATAAATATTCAATAGATCATTTAACAGGTTCTATCAAAGCTCTATGAAAAATAAAAAAAAAATAATTAACAGTTAATACTTGTTTTCGGGGTCCTCACATACATATAATAGAAAAAACCATCTAAATGTAATAAAAACCTAATCACATAAAATGAAAGCAAAAAAAATGTATCAGCTATTTTTAGATATTATAATAGAGAAATAAAATACTAGTATGATAAATTATATTGTGAAATATGATGATTTTAAAATACAATACTTAAAAAAAACAACCCTCTCCGTTATATAGAATATTAGGGTTTCAATTATATAAACTAATTTTTTTGATTTGAAATCCCATGCCATTATAATCTTAACAATCCACTCTTTAGTTTTTGTTAAATAACATCAAAAGTTCTACACACAACAAACAGTATAACTTAAGGTATTGCATAAACAGATTAGGTAACTGTATTATTTGTATGTCGTTCATTTTTCTTTTAATTTTAAATACAAATCCATATTATATTGAACATCTAACTATATATTTTGTAGCAATCTTCAGTATATCTAACATACACATGTCCACTATACATGACCCCATTACTATGACTAATTGCCAATATCAAGTCATAAATGTAATCGAATAATTGTTGCTAGACCCACAATGCAAACAATGATTATTGAAAATTGAAAATAATTCAGTTCGATTTTGTATAAGTAAGCCATGACCTAATACAATACGTTATTGGGGTCTATATACATATTACAAAAAACACATATATATAGATAGTCACTATGAAAACATTAACTGTGTGGGGTATTACAATTAGCTGATCACTGTGAATTGCTGAAAAATAAATTCAAGCATCAAATACACAAAAATTTTATTATCCTACATTAACCACTTATATGGGAAAAAAGAACTGTAATCCCCCTTTTGTCTTGGTGGGGATAAGTGTAAACTAAATATACTTGGCTGTTCGATGTAATTAAACAACGTTTTTTGAAATACAATACCAACAGTTATTTTTTGGCGTTTTTTGTATTCAAGAAACACTGGCATCACTGATTTGTCTAATGATGTCCTTATAATCTCATAGCAAAAAAATAGTAGGGATGACGTTGTTGGTTTTACAACAACATATGTGTGTTTCAACGGTAAATTAGAGAGGGGAGAGAGTAGGAAATACAAGAAGACGAAAAGTTCTCTTCTGCAAACAAAAAAGAACAAATGTCAACCTCATAGATGTCGCACAATGACTGCAGCGATTTTGTAACACCGTTCTCTTGTATTTCCTACCAGGGTTGCCATTTTGGTCCGACCGGAAAAAAATTGGTCCAAAATTTTTAAATTTGGTCCGATGGTCGGACCAAATAGAATTTGGTTGATTTGGGTCCATTTTCGTCAAATCTGCATTTTTTCAAAATCTTCTATAGAAATCAAATTTTGACAAAATTTTCTATACAAATAAAATTTTGACAAAATTTTCTATAAAAATAAAATTTTGACAAAATTTTCTATAGAAATAAAATTTTGACACAATTTTGTATAAAAATAAAATTTTGACAAAATTTTCTATAGAAATAAAATTTTGACACAATTTTGTATAAAAATAAAATTTTGACAAAATTTTCTATAGAAATAAAATTTTTGACAAAATTTTCTATAGAAATAAAATTTTGACAAAATTTTGTACAGAAATAATGTTAAAAAAAAATTAAAGTTAAATTTTAATTTTAGATACAAAATTGTTTTCATTAGAAGCGATATCTATAATCTATAGAAATAAAAGTTTGACAAAATTTCCTAAAGAAATTAAATTTGTACAAAATTGTCTATAAAAATTAACTTTGTACAAAATTTTCTATAAAAATGAAATTTTGACAAAATTTTCTATAGAAATGAAATTTTGACAAAATTTTCTATAGAAATAAAATTTTGACAAAATTTTCTATAGAAATAAAATTTTGACAAAATTTTCTATAGAAATAAAATTTTAACACAATTTTCTATAGAAATAAAATTTTGACAAAAATTTCTATAGAAATAAAAAATTGACAAAAGTTTGTGCACAGAAAATAATATTATAATTTTAGAGCTAACAATAAATTGTTGTTACAGAAAATTTTTA